>NC_141105.1:7460900-7575900 GCF_041138505.1 Cibotium barometz
CTCGATTGGAATTTCACATTTTAAGGGATGAAATTTCTACGTTTTAGTTATAAATCCAGGCATTTAAATGATTTCTAGTGATTTTCAAGTCTAAATCCTCATTAAACCTAAGTATTTCCTTTAATTATAAAGGTTGAAAAAAACTTTTTTGAGCACTATTGTTAACATAAATCTATAAAAAGTAGATTAATATTTTGCTTTATCTAAATTTAGTTATTAGAATACATATAATAGTATAATCAAGTACATAAAATTAAAAAATATATAATCCTATAAATGTAACAATTAATCATTAAAATATGCACAACAACTGATTATAAAATAATACATCTAGTTATTCTCTCTCTCTCTCTCTCTCTCTCTCTCTCTCTCTCTCTCTCTCTCTATATATATATATATATATATATATATATATATATATATATATATATATGTATATGTATATGTATATGTATATATGTATATATATATAAGCTTCAACTTCGGTTTCAAGCAAAAAGGACCACTCATTATGTCTCCCACATTAGAACTTGAAATGTGCACATTAAGGTACCACAATGCTCATAGGGAGTAGTGCTCGAAAAAAGTGTTTTTTTCAACCCTTAAAATTTAAGGCAATGCTTAGGCTTAACCGGGATTTATGTTATGTGAGTGAATTTTCTTGAGAGTTTAATTATATTTATTCAATAAAAATTATAGCTAGAGATGAGAGTCCATGAATATCTCTAAACAATTAGATAGATATATATATATATATATATATATATATAAAATAAAAATAGCATATTTATGATAAAGATCCTCGAAAAATAGGTCGATTTTTGCATACGGTTGAATTTAGCGAAATGGCCCACACCAGGTTAGACCAGGCCTATTCCCGTAATTTTAAGTATCAACTCAACTATATTCTGACGAAAAACTAGAGAGATACAGTGGCTGCAAGTTGCAGGCCTGTACTTGTATACAGCGAGTCAAGACAAGCTAAGACAGGCAAACGTCTACAGGGAGTATTAGTTCTCTTATTGTTTTCCTTATATGGTTTAATTATTTCATGAGTGAGATCGGGTCATCATTTCTCATGTCAAATCTTGTCCTTTGTCATTAAGGAGCAATCAAGACCAATAAGTCCAAATGTGAATCAGTGATACAACCATGTGGCATGGCCTAACAAGTGTTTTTGAACCCATATCCATGAACTTCACTCATGCCATGAGCTAAAAATGTTGAAATCTTTAGAGTTCAAAAGGCTTCAAATCCATCATGATCTAGGCCATCAAAACCATTGATTTCTTTCTTCGTATCCATTCCCCACTCAATATCATACCAATTTGAAACCGTTAACCTAGACAAATGAACCCGTCTTATTTCAAATAAGGTCAAGTTCAAGCTTTGAACCTATGATCCATCACAATCATTAACTATTTCCCCACTCAATATCATACCAATTTGAAACCGTTAACCTAGACAAATGAACCCGTCTTATTTCAAATAAGGTCAAGTTCAAGCTTTGAACCTATGATCCATCACAATCATTAACTATTTCAAATTGGTTGACTCGTCAAACCAGTGATTGTTTTGAATCCGTGCCTTGGAATCGTTGACTTAATCAGACCCATTCTAGTATGAGCCCATCTATTTAATCTTTAACATGGCTAAAAATCCCCCCGCCAGGTGTCGGAAGTTTTTGAGGGCGCGCTGCCTCCTTCATTGCAACATCTGTCGTAGGTTGCAAGTCCGCCACCACTCCATGCAGAGCCGCCTCCCTTCAAACCCTTCAATGTCGCAGGTTGCAGGTCCACCACCACCACCGCTCCATGTAGAGCCGCCTCCTTCAATTCGGGCAGAGACGTCTTCTTTACGGCCTCCCCTCCTCGGTCCTAGGTTGTTTGCCTCGCCTTTGGTTGCGTTCAGTTGGCCCTTGCGTCCGCTCCTCAGTCTGCTCGGTTGTTTGCCTCTGTCGCTCTTCTGAGGTCTCGGTTGTTTGCCTCTCTCGCTCTTCTAAGGTAAGTCCGAGGCTCTCTGTTCAAACAACCTACAAAAAAAAAAAAGCATGCATTATCTATTTAATCTTTAACACGTGCTAAAAAGCAAGAGCATGCATGGTTCTGTAGAAGTGCGCACGAGAGAGAGAGAGAGAGAGAGAGAGAGAGAGAGAGAGAGAGAGAGAGAGAGAGAGAGAGAGAGAGAGAGAGAGAGAGAGAGAGAGAGAGAGAGAGAGATTTCTATGGTTTGCTTCTCATGTGATCTCTAGTATTCCGTTTGCTCCCCTGAGTTCTACACGCATCTGAGGTAAACTCGAGTTGTGTTGAGTCTCTTGCTCCATCTGGTTCTGTGCAGTAATTGATTTTGTGTGTGTGTGTGTGTGTGTGTGTGTGTGTGTGTGTGAGAGAGAGAGAGAGAGAGAGAGAGAGAGAGAGCCCGATTCGCATGCAATCATTCTGTGCAGTAATTGATTGGGTGGTCATTCTGTGTAGTAATTGATTGGGTGTGTGTGTGTGTGTGTGTGTGTGTGTGTGTGTGTGTGTGTGTGTGTGTGTGTGTGTGTGTGAGAGAGAGAGAGAGAGAGAGAGAGAGAGAGAGAGAGATAGCCCGATGCACATAAAGTCCTCGAGTCCCCTACATGTGTGTAGGTGGGTGGGTGGGTGAGAGAGAGAGAGAGAGAACCCGATGCGCATGCAGTCCCCAAGTCCCCTGCATGTGTGTAGGTGGGGGTGTGTGTGTGTGTGTGTGTGTGAGAGAGAGAGAGAGAGAGAGAGAGAGAGAGAGAGAGAGAGAGAGAGAGAGAGACCAAGCTTTCAAAAGAAAATCCCACTCCACACATGTACATGCCTTTAAGGTATAGCATGAGAGGGCCAACAAGGTTATGTATTGACTCTCTATTATTAGTGTGTCCGATTCTATCGATTGGTCATATACAGGATGCAGTGACACCAAAAGATGTGTGGGGTATCTTGGTTAAGCTACTATATAGCACAAGTGCCAAGGCGGCTCGGAAGATGTAGTTAAAGCAAGTGCTGCATAATGTGAAAATGAATAAGCTATGTATCATTGGTTACAGATTAAAGGGCTTATATATGCCCTTGCCCCATTGAAGCACCAAGTTGAGGATGATAACTTAGTGTCGGTCATTTTGCATATATGGGCTTTGAAAATCCTATGATCGGTTTTGAACATTTATCATAACCCCCAAATTGTCAAGACCTTATAGCCTTTATCGATCAATGAAGAGATGATTGTTGGAGATAAGTCATCTTCCAATAATATGCAAGAGCAGGCCTTGTACACAGACATAGGTAGAGATAGAGATAGATCTTCATCTAGAGACCAAGGTGCACGTTTATATAGAAACAAGAATCATGGACAATAACAACATGATTTTGATTCGTAAAAATAGGTGAAAGAGACCACTCTTCTAGACGCAGGGGGAGCCAGAGATGAAAGGTGGATGGCGAAGAAATCAGAGTGAAAAAATAGCATAGAACTGCTATAAAGCAGGTCATATAGCAATATGACTATTGTAAAGTAATGCTTACTTTTATCAATGTATAGTTCCCTTACTACTGCAACTTCCCACTTTTTATGTCATTCTACTTTTTATAGTAGTCCTTTGACCTGGTTTGCCATAGTAATAGCATTCTACATTATTATTGTGGTAAACTAGGTCAAAGGACTACTATAAAAAGTAGAATGATATAAAAAGTGGGAAGTTACAGGTAAGAGAGTTATGCATAGTCTTAATTCAGGTGCCTCTAACCACATGTCTACCTATGGTGAGTGAGCAACTTAGTTCCATGATTGTTGATGCATCAAAATCAAGAGATGTATGATATCTTGCCTCTAACCACATGACCAACAATGGTGAGAGTGGTTCAAATAATAAAGGGATTTAGATAATCGGGTTATGTAAAAACATGCAATGATACAACACACCCTATTACGTAGGTTGTTGGGAAAGTCTCTTTGTTTATGTAGGATGGTAAAATGAAATATCTTTCATGTGCCAAAACATAATCAAGAATGTGGTTTTTCTATTGGATAAATGATTAAGTATGGCCTTCGGTAAAGTGAGGTTTAACCCTCATTAGATGTTATGTGGAAGATTTCAATAACCAATGCCACTAGGTTGTAAACAGAAAGAAAGCTGGTAGAATGTTTACATTGGATGTAAGCATGACTTAAGTGATTACACATGGTACATGTGTGATTGCCCATGGATGTATGCATGCCTTAAGTGATTACACATGGTACATGTGTGATTGCACATGGATGTAAGCATGCCTTAAGTGATTACACATGGTACATGTGTGATTTCAGACATTGATATTTGGCATAAATGCATTAGATATGTGAATATTCACAAGGGTGAAGAATATGCAAGCTCAAAGTATTGTTATAGGTTTGCCAAAGTTTAAAGTGGATGAAATGCATAAAGTATGTGAAGCGTGCCAATTAGGTAAGCAAGCCAAGCATGCATTTCCACATGATAAGCATGTAAGTCAAAGACCTTTGGATGTGGTGCATCTGATGTTTGGGGACCAACAAAGATGTCATCAATCAGAGGATGCCATTATTATCTATCCTCCAATGATGACCACACTAGGAAAGTGTGGTTGTAGTTCATGAAAAGAAAAGTGAAGTATTTTCTCACTTTCAAAGTTTGAAAGATATGGTAGAGAAACACAAAGTCACGCACATAAAGTTCCCAAGGTCAGAGAGTAGGGAAGAATAGATCTCCAATGAATTCAATGAGACTATTTGAGAGAGCATGGGATAAATAGGCAATTTACATGTGGGTACACCTCGTAGCAAAATGCAAGTACACCTTGTAGCAAAATGGGGTTGTAGAAAGGGAAAATATACACAATGTAGATGTTGCTCGTGCATTGATGCTCAATATTTTTAGGCTGAAGTAGTATAGCAAGTGCAGTTTCTATCATGAACAATAGGATGCCCACTAGCAGTCATGTCATAATGCCTAAAAACAAAAGTTTATTGGCAAGAAACTAGGTTTTACACACTTGAATTGTGTAGGTGCATTGCTTATATGCACGTACTAGATGAGGTGAGAAGTAAGCTAGATTCCAAGATAGAAAAATGTAAATTCATTGGTTATTCCCTTGAGCAAAAAAGGTTATAGAAGATATAACCCCACTACATGTGAGATGCAAGTAAGCAAGAATGTTATTCTTAATGAGATGAATAGCTCTGGTATATGCCAATGGAAAGATTCTATGGAGGCTGAAGAGCAAAGAATTAGATGGGTGCCTTAAATGTTGAGCATCAACAATCACATGCACTTAGTGGACCAAGAGAGTCCTCTAGCGACAACAAATCTATTATGAGAACTTGGCCCAGGTAGGCTTAGGCACAATGTTAGGCATTCTGATGTGTCATGTGGTAGTATGACAAGTGCTGAAAATTTAGCAAGAGTTCACATGTATTATGTAAGGGAAAAGAAAATGTGGATTATCCTTTTAAAGGCTTGATGTTTTAGTAGGTCACTCATTTATAGAGGGAGATAATGGCTCAAAATACAGCCTTAATGAGGAGATTGGGATCCCAATTATTATTACACCTAGTGTATAAAGAGCCAAATTAGTGTTGAGAACACCTAGCAATAATCCCATGTAATACTAGTCTACTAGAGTCTGATATTCAATGGATAGGTTGAGGTATGATGGGTATACATCCCATCATTATATATACATAGTCAAAGCTATACAAGAGGTAGAGGTTTCGAGGGTGCACTTGGACGTGAGATATCATGGATGACATGGGATTTGGTGTCTTTGCTTAAGAAAAGAAGGAAATTTGATGTAAGTAGGTCTATAAAGTGAAGCATAATTCATACAGTTGTGTTAGTAGAAGGTACAAGGGGAGGTTGGTTGCTAAGGGATATGCACAGACATATGGCATTGACCATGAGGTGACATTCAACCTCATTTGCTAGGATGGCAACAACCGTGAGAGCAATCATTGGTATTAGTACACCTAAGGGATGGTCTTTACATCAGATATATGTAAAGAATCCATTTTTACATCATAACTTATAAGAGGAAGTTATGGTGCATAGCAACCATGGATATGACAATCATGCACACCCAGATTTTGTTTGTAGGTTGCACAAGGCCTTGTATGGCTTGAAGCACACAACTAGAGAGCATGGTTGGATAAGATAGGGGAGTATCTTATTACTATCAGATTTTAAATATCCAATGCTAATTTCCTACTTTATGTTAGAAATACTAACAAGGGGATTGTTCTAGTGATCACATCTATGTTGATGAGTTGATTGTTGTAGGTGATAGTGATGATAACATTCATAAGGTGAAGTGACAAGGGGGTTATACTAGTGGTCACATCTATGTTGATGACTTGATGTCACAGGTGATAGTGATGATAACATTCACGAGGTGAAGGGATAGAGGGTTTTTACTAGTGGTCACATCTATGTTAATGACTTGATTATCACAAGTGACATTGATGATGCCATTCATAAGGTACTATGATTGCATCTATATTGATGACTTTATTGTCATAGGTGGCAATGATGATAACATTCATGAGGTGAAGTGATAGCGGGATATACTACTCATCACATCTATGTTGATGACTTGATTATCATAGGTAATAGTGAGGATGGCATTCATGAGGTGAAGATGCTTCTAAATAAGAAGTTTGAGATGAAAGATTTGGGTGAGTTGCGAAACTTCCTAGGTATAGAGGTGAAGATGCTTGTAAATAAGAAGTTTGAAATGAAAGATTTGGGTGTTCCTAGGTATAGAGGTGATTAAATCATGTGATGGGATTTGGCTTTTTTGTAAAGGAAATATTATTTGGACATGTTATCCAAGTGTGGAATAACATGGTGTAATCAAATCTCAATGCCAATAGAGAAGAACACAAGGTTATCTGTATATATAGGTGATCTCCTTGAAGACATTACTATGTATAGGCATATAGTAGGTGATTTGATTTACATATCTATCACTAAGCTAGATTTCAGCTATTCAGTTGGATTGATGAGTCAATTTATGTAAGCCTCAAAAAAGCCATATTTAGATACAGCTAAGAGGACACTCAGATACATAAATTCTATAGTATATTATAAACTTCTCTATGAGGCTGGGATATAGGTACATGTACATGGGTATAGAGGTAGAGTGCATTTAGACTACTATTGTAGAGCAAGAGAGGCTTAGACAAGGAATCGCCATGCCCATGTGGCTTCTTATGCAACAGGTTGGGATGAGCAATGTGCGAGGTCCTACCTTGTGTGTAAGATGGAGGCACCATCAATAAGCCCTAATGAGCCCACATATGTGGTGAAGCATGGCTACACGATGGACCTAGGCCTGATTGTTGCTATTGTTCCTAAAGGTTACACGAGATTCCAAGAATCTACTAGCACGGGATTCACATTCCTAGACCGTAGAGAGGTACCCACTTAAGATGTTGTCAACACAATTCCAGACTCTATGGTATTGGGTACTACACCACTCATAACTCCACCATACATGACTAATCCCATCACATTTCCCATTAGCCTAATGCCCTTGATCACAACTATGACAACCACGGTTACATCACCTCCTACCACAATGGCTCTAGACCTAATTAACACCTCAATATCATCTGCTAGGGCCACATAAGGATTCCTACCTTCACCTAAAATCCTGGATTCCTTGCATCTCCCTCTACTTTGCCAATGCAACCTAGAGCAAGGGGGGGATCCTCACAAAAATGACTAGACCAGTGGCCCCTTTGCTCATATGTCATCGGTACCTATGGGAATTATATAGGATCCCCCATGTACTGAACTTATGTTACTTGAGACCAGCTGGTCAGCACGAGATCTAGTAACAGATTACAATAAACATTGGTTCATCATATAATATATATCTTCCACGACGTACACATGGGTTTCCTAAGCACTGCGAGCCCGTGCATCGCCTAGTCAGAACCCTCCAGGATCCTCCTTAGGTGTCCTGGCACTTCACTCAGGGACCGCTTCATTGACCCTCACCCATCGTACTGGAAGCACACCATTTTTCACCATACCAAGGCTGGTCAAGACCTAGGCAGGTTTTTGCCGCGTGAGCCGTCCTTTGAACACTCCCGCCAGCTGTTGCAACCGACTTCCCTTAGAAAAACACATATACCAAATGCTCCCTCCAGCATTCTAGCGTAAGACAGTCCTTTAAGAAAACAGGGTTTCTATGCAAGTTTTCAGTTTTGATTTTCTTTTGAATATAATAAGTATATCTTAAATCCATATCCTAATACTTCTAGATCACAGGTCTAAATTTCAACAAAATTTCTTGAATTCTGTAACCTTGATTCTCAGATGAGAATCAAAGGATCTTAACTTGATTTCAGATTCGGTGGGTGATTTGAGTGAATTTTCCTGAACTGGTCACATCGTCTTTTCTTGAAAAATTGACGAAGGAGTTATGTCTTGGTCATAGTCTGAATCAGGGTTTGAGTCTGGAAAGGTTTTCCTTGAACTATCTTTCTCGAAGGGTAATATTTCAATTATTACTTTACTGAATTTCATTCATTGAGTATTTGCTTAACTGAATTCAAAACTAATCACACGAATTCTGAGGAATAAATTAATCATTTATCTAAAATTCCGACTTCGATAGTTTTTCTGAATATTCTCATTACCATCCTAGAGAATATGAAACGGTAGAATTTTCTCTCACAGAGTATTTACTTATTCATTTACCAATATTCATGGGATTTAAACATAGGATTAAAGAGAACTCTTATTTTAATATAAAAATTCTATATGCATCTATGTATGTGTAAAATCCAACTTCTATGGAAATAACACTTTTATATAAAAGAAAATCCTTTTATGCATCTATTTATGCATAAAAATCAATTTTGATGAAAGTAACACTTTTATAATAAAAAAATTCTTTTATGCATCTATTTATGCATAAAAATCAATTTTGATGAAAGTAACACTTTTATAATTAAAAAAAATCTTTTATGCATCTATTTATGCATAAAAATCAATTTTGATGAAAGTAACACTTTTATAATAAAAAAATTCTTTTATGCATCTATTTATGCATAAAAATCAATTTTGATGAAAGTAACAGTTTTATAATAAAAAAATTCTTTTATGCATTTATTTATGCATAAAAATCAATTTTGATGAAAGTAACTCTTTTTAATAAAAAAATTCTTTTATGTATCTATTTATGCATAAAAATCAATTTTGATGAAAGTAACACTTTTATAATTAAAAAAATTATTTTATGCATAAAAATCAATTTTGATGAAAGTAACACTTTTATAATAAAAAAATCTTTTATGCATCTATTTATGCATAAAAATCAATTTTGATGAAAGTTACACTTTTAGAATTAAAAAATTCTCCAATATGCATCTTTTTATGCATAGAAATTAATCCTAATGGAAATAACACTTTTATAATAAAAATATTTTTGAATAATAAAAGATAAAACTTATTTCACAAAATTTAAGAAAATTTTGCCATAACCTCCTTTGTATGGCTGACCATTTTTCAATTTTTTTCATTCTCAAGTTACTTAGAAATTATCCCAAATGGTTTAAAGCATTCTAAACTAATCAAATTTCACTTTTTAAAGAGAAACAATATGAAAAGTTTAATTCTAACAATTTGATTACATATCTAGGATAAAGAAAGGCTGAATTCAAGAATGAAGAGAGGGGGAAAGCCTTTCCAACAAGGCATAACATCATTTTTCATTTTAAAGAAAACAAAAATTAGAAAACCATTAAATGGAATAAAGAAAAAGTAGGATTTCTAGCTTACATGAATTTTTGTGAGCTTTCCTTTGGCTTGATGGTTTGAGGGATCTACTCTTGTTTGCAACAAGAGTGACCACCAATTCTTTTGAAGAGGAAATGGTCAAAAACTAATGAATTATCAATAAATTCACTGTTTTTGGCTCTGGGGAGGAGTAGAGTAACAGTGCATAAAACACTATTAAGCTTCTACAAAGGGGGAGGCTTCTATTTATAGTAAAAAGTGAGCTTCTAACCAAGCAAACTGATTCTAGAATTTTCCAGATCGGTTTGGTCGAATTTTGACCATTTTTGGGTCAGTTTAGTTCACTTTTTGGATCCAGTTTTGAATTAGGAGAGAGGAGAGATGAAATATCTAATTTTATTGATTTAAAATTCAAAAGCAATGATGGAAAAAAGGTGCCTACTTCATGAGGGGGAATCCCCACTCTGAGGTGTCAAAAATTTATTTTTTTAGTATTTCCTTTGGTCCTTAGTCCACTCTTCATCTTATGTAAGTATTTACTCATTTTTGGGGGGGTTTTTTTTATTTCTTCAATTTACCTCCTTCCTACATTTGGATTAATCTAATTGGCCCCTCAAAACCTTAATCTAAAATTTTCAGAAAATTTAAACCCTTAGGATAAGGCCTTTTGAACAGATTATAATTTCTTTCTAATGCACCTTCTGAAATTCTTTTTGAACTTCTGTTTTGGGAACAAGATCTTTTATATTTCTGAAGAGGGATTTGATTAGAGGGGAAGATACTGGACATCTTGAGAGACTGGGGAGGAATCTTACATTATCTCCCACTTGAAAAATGCGAGATGTCCTCATCTCGCAAACTGGGGGTAATCCCGCAACAGTTCGGCGTCTTTCTCCCAGGTGGCATCTTCAAAAGGATAGAATTTCCATTTAACCAATAATTCTCTCAGAATTCTATTCCTGAGAACCTTCTCTCGAACATCAAGGATTTCTTCAGGTTGGAGTTCCATCTGCCCTTGGGTTGAAGAAGTTAAGATTTCATCTCATCAAGCACATGATTCGGGCTTGGTACATACTTTTTAAGTAGGCTGACATGAAATACATTATGTACTTTGAGATGAGGAGGCAGAAGAAGTTCGTAGGCTGAGTCACCTACTTTCTTTGTAATCAGATATGGCCCACAATATCTGGGGGATAACTTCTTGTACTTCCCAAGAGATAGAGAACTTCTTTTGGAGCGTACTCCAATGAAGACCATATCTGCTTCTTCTTTAGGAGCGTACTCCAATGAAGACCATATCTGCTTCTTTGAATTTTCTGTTTGTCCTCTTCTTATCTGCATACTGTTTTTATCTATCCTGGGGCAGCTTTTATATCTTTACAAATTGACTGCATCTGCTGCTCCATGTCGGCAAGCATCGTCAAGCATCTGTCTGGACATCTCGACCCTAATCAATGGGTCAGACCAAGTTAATGGAGTTAAGAAATCTTGTCCATACAGAGCTTTGAAAGGGCTCATCCCAATACTTCGGTGATAAGAAGCATTGTAGACGAACTTGACTAGGTGCAGATAACTTAGCCACTTCTTGGGTTCCCTGCCACCACAGCATGACCAAAGTATATCTTCAATTACTTGGTTTACCCTTTCTGTTTGACCGTCGGTCTCGGGGTGGTAAGCTATGCTAAGATCCAAGAAAGTTCCTTCGAATCTTGCATGATCTTCTCTCTTGCTTCAATAATCAAAGGATTTGACACTATAATAATTGCAAGCAAGGAGGCTTTTTTGCTGAGGGCATCTGCTACCACATTTTCTTTGCCTGGGTGGTACTTGGTTTCAAAATCAAATTCCTGTAGGGTCTGCATCCACCTTCTTTGGCGCATGTTGAGATCCTTCTAAGTGAAGATACACTTTAAGCTCTAATGATCTATCATCAAAGTGAATCTTTGACCCAGTAGGTAATTTCTCCAACTTCAGGGCATATACTACTGAAAGTAGTTCCAGGTCGTGGTGGACAGCATAATTCCTCTCATGCGTTCTGAGTTTTCGGGATTCATAGGCCACTGCATGACCTTCCTGCATGAGTGCACCTCCCAGGGCAAAACCACTGGCATCAGTTACTACCTCAAAGGGTAGAGAGAAATCTGGCAATTTCAGAACGGGATTGGTTACCAAGGCAGTCTTCAGCTTATCAAAAGCACTCTGACACCTGGCAGACCATTGAAACGGGATATTCTTTTTAAGAAGATTAGTCAGGGGGGAAGCTATGAGAGCATACTTAGGTATAAAAATTCTGTACCATTCCCAAGAATCCTCTGACTTCTTTCACTGTCTTTGGTTCAGGCCAATCTATGACTGCTTGGACTTTTGCGGAATCTAGAGAGATTCCGTCTTTGGATACCAGAAAGCCCAAGTATTCAACATGGTCAGTAGAGAAAGTGCATCTGCTCTTTTTTGCAAAGAGTTGGTGCTTCCTTAGAATCTCAAGAACTTTTCTGACATGGTCCTTCTTTTTCTGAAAGAGAACTAGCGCACCCCAAGGTGAAACACTGGGTCTTACAAACCCTTGTTCTTTTTGATGAAAGTAACTCTTTTATAATAAAAAAATTCTTTTATGCATCTATTTATGCATAAAAATCGATTTTGATGAAAGTAACTCTTTTATAATTAAAAAAATCCTTTTATGCATCTATTTATGCATAAAAATCGATTTTGATGAAAGTAACTCTTTCATAATAAAAAAATTCTTTTATGCATCTATTTATGCATAAAAATCAATTTTAATGAAAGTAACTTTTTTATAATTAAAAATTTCTTTTATGCATCTATTTATGCATAAAAATCGATTTTGATGAAAGTAACACTTTTATAATAAAAAAATTCTTTTATGCATCTATTTATGCATAAAAATTGATTTTGATAAAAGTAATACTTTTATAATTAAAAAAATTCTTTTATGCATCTATTTATGCATAAAAATCGATTTTGATGAAAGTAACACTTTTATAATGAAAAATTCTTTTATGCATCTATTTATGCATAAAAATCAATTGTGAAAGTAACTCTTTTATAATAAAAAAATTCTTTTATGCATCTATTTATGCATAAAAATCAATTTTGAAAGTAACTCTTTTATAATAAAAAAATTCTTTTATGCATCTATTTATGCATAAAAATCAATTTTGATGAAAGTAACACTTTTATAATTAAAAAAATTCTTTTATGCATAAAAATCAATTTTGATGAAAGTAACACTTTTATAATTAAAAAAATCTTTTATGCATCTATTTATGCATAAAAATCAATTTTGATGAAAGTAACACTTTTAGAATAAAATAAATTCTCCAATATGCATCTTTCTATGCATAGAAATTAATCCTAATGGAAATAACACTTTTATAATAAAAATATTTCTAATATGCATTTTTCTATGCATAGAATGAAAATAACACTTTTAGAATACACAAACGGTGGGTGTTACTCTTTTTGAATAATAAAAGATAAAACTTATTTCACAAAATTTAAGAAAATTTTGCCATAACCTCCTTTGTATGGCTAACCATTTTTCAATTTTTTCATTCTCAAGTTACTTATAAATTATCCCAAATGGTGTAAAGCATTCTAAACTAATCAAATTTCACTTTTTAAAGAGAAACAATATGAAAAGTTTAATTCTAACAATTTGATTACATATCTAGGATAAAGAAAGGCTAAATTCAAGAATGAAGAGAGGAGGAAGCCTCTCCAACATGGCATAACATCATTTTTCATTTTAAAGAAAATAAAAATTAGAAAACCATTAAATGAAATAAAGAAAAAGTAGGATTTCTAGCTTACATGAATTTTTGTGAGCTTTCCTTTGGCTTGATGGTTTGAGGGATCTACTCTTGTTTGCAACAAGAGTGGCCACCAATTCTTTTGAAGAGGAAATGGTCAAAAACTAATGAATTATCAATAAATTCACTGTTTTTGGCTCGGGGAGGAGTAGAGTAATAGTGCATAAAACACTATTAAGCTTTTACAAAGGGGGAGGCTTCTATTTATAGGAAAAAGTGAGCTTCTAACCAAGCAAACTCATTCTAGAATTTTCCAAATCGATTTGGTCAATTTTTGACCATTTTTGGGTCAGTTTAGTTCACTTTTTGGATCAAGTTTTGAATTAGGAGAGAGGAGAGATGAAATATCTAATTTTATTGATTTAAAATTCAAAAGCAATGATGGAAAAAAGGCACCTACTTCATGAGGGGGAATCCCCACTCTGAGGTGTCAAAAATTCATTTTTTTAGTATTTCCTTTGGTCCTTAGTCCACTCTTCATCTTATGTGAGTATTTACTCATTTTTGGGGGGATTTTCTTTATTTCCTCAATTTGCCTCCTTCCTAAATTTGGATTAATCTAATTGGTCCCTCAGAACCTTAATCTAAAATTTTCAAAAAATCTAGACCCTTAGGATAAGGCCTTTTGAACAGATTATAATTTATTTCTAATGCACCTTCTGAAATTCTTTTTGAACTTCTGTTGCGGGGGAATTCATTTTAATAAGATGAGATATTTTTCCATCCAAAAATATTTAAAAACTAAATCACCTCTCTCTAGAAAATTTTCTCTCTCTAGGCCAAAACAGGTATAAACAAGATCTTTTATATTTCTGAAGAGGGATTTGATAACAGGGGAAGATACTCGACTTATTGAGAGACTGGGGAGGAATCTTACATTATGACATGCATAAGGCACATCCTCACTATACAATGGAGACACCTCAAGTCGTGCCCGAATCAACAATCCTAGTGGAAGAAGAAAATAACAAATCTATGGTTAAAATTCCACTTAATAAACTAGGACAATACTTTGAAGGTGATGAGTCTAATACATTACTACCAGTCACCACACCAAGGGAATCACAATAATGAATGGTGGTGTGGGAGGAGTGAGCATAATCACCAAGAAATGTTGGAGAAGATGGCTAAGACGCATCTGGAAGTCTCAAATATCATTGTCAAGATGGCTGACGGAACTATCACCAAACCTATAGGGATGTTACAAGATTTAAAGATCAAGGTTCTTAAACATAGGGTTAAACATACTTTCATTGTTATGGAACTTTCCAAAAAACCCCAATCCATATGAAATGATCTTAGGATGCTCCTTCATAAGAGAGATAAAGATGGTGCATAACTAGTCTAAGAACCATGTCTACCTCTAATTCGATGATTTTGTCTTTAGGGTTGATCTTGCGACTGGCCATGTACACCCTATGGGTAGTGGAGGAATTTTGGAAAATCATTTGGACACCACCACTCATTCAACCTCGTTGTAATACTGCTATACTTGCAAACAAGAGACCGACGTAGGAAAGAACCCACCTTGCAAGGATGCTAAAAAAATAAGCTATTGAGCCTAAAGATGATCTAAACTGGATACATATAATGGCTACAATCAATAGTTGGGGAACCATAGGATCTACATGGGTTACACTTAATTGTGTGAGGAGCTTTCCCAAGGTTGTGCCATTATGAATGATTCATGGTCTACATTTTGATGTCAAGGGGATTGGTTATAATGAACTTGAGTCCACATGGGATGACTCTAACACAAACATCAATGGTGGTGAGGAGTCTGAAATAAAGACCATAAGTGACACCAACTCCTTAGAGACTGTTGGAATTAGGGTTGCAGGAATGCACACACAACTTCAAGAAGATGAGGAAGCTTGAGCACAACACAGTAGTGTATTATGAGTGCCAAAAATGAAAGATAACAAGCCCTAGAAGATAATGGGCGTATATACAATGCACGGGGGAAAAAACCTCCTAGTGAGGGAAAAAGTGCCCCGGCGGTCCTAAGTGTGTTCACACACATCACTACTATAATATGGTAACAAATCCCCCCTGGAGTGATGCGGTGAACAAGAGCTAGCACTCATGTATAGGGAAGTGTCTAGCTATGTGGACGAATCCACAAAAGGGAGTAAGCCCAAAGCTTTGCGAAAAGCTTCGAACTTCTCACGAGGCAGAGCCTTTGTGAAAAGGTCTGCAAGGTTATCCTGTGTTGGCACATAAGCCAAACTGATCTCTCCTGCAGAGAGTCTCTCCCTGACATAATGGTAGTGCACCTCAATGTGCTTCGTACGAGCATGGAACACTGGGTTCCGCGCAACTGCCAATGCGCTCTGACTGTCAGTGAAGATGGTGGTGGCAGATGGCTGCCCAACACCCAAATTAGCCATAAGGCGTCTGAGCCACACACACTCAACCGTAGCTGTGAAAGCTGCCCTGTACTCAGCTTCACAACTAGAAGTGGCCACAGTAGGCTGCTTCTTGCTCAACCATGATATGCATGAGCTTCCAAGCATGAAGCAAAAACCACTCGTGGACACGCGTGTGTCATAACAACCAGCCCAGTCAGAATCTGAAAAAACATGTAAATCTGGCGGCAATGATCCCCCCTTGGGATAAAACAACCCAAGATGCCGAGTACCACTCAAATAGCGAAAGATACGCTTCACTGCCTGCCAATGCTTAATGCCTGGGCTATGCATAAATCTGCTCACCTGTGAGACTGCAAACTGAATGTCTGGCCTCGTAATGCATACATAAATGAGGCAACCAACAGCTGTCTGATAGAGTGTGACATCAAAGTGATCTCCAGCATCATGAAGACTCAACTTCAAACCTGTCTCCATTGGAGTAGCAATAGGCTTGCAGTCTTCAAGGCCAAATCTCCGCAACAATGTTTCAATATACTTTGTCTGACACAAAGCAATACCTCCATCACACTGCTTAAATTGTATCCCCAAATAATGATGCAAATGCCCCAAATCTGACATCTCAAAAGAGGCATTCAAATCAGCCTTAAAATCAGCAATATGACTCTCATTTGGTCCTGTGAGCAGCATGTCATCGACATAGAGAGCAATGATTAGATGTACACCATCCACACGTTTAACATACAAAGTGCTTTCTGTTGGACTATTCTGAAACCCATGTGCAGTCAAATATGCATGTATTTTTTCATACCAAGCTCGTGGAGCTTGCTTTAAACCATATAAAGCCTTTTTTAACCTGCACACTTTGTTTTCCTGCCCTCTTTGAACAAAACCACGAGGCTGCGATACATACACCTCCTCATGCAAATCTCCATTTAAGAACGCAGTCTTTATGTCCAACTGATGTACATGCCAACCATTATGAGCTGCTAATGCACAGATGCTACGAACAGTGGTCATACGACATGTGGAAGCAAAAGTCTCATCAAAATCAATGCCCTTCTCTTGAGCATAACCTTTTGCAACAAGCCTAGCCTTATGGCGATCCACTGTGCCATCAGGCTTACGCTTCAATTTGTATACCCACTTAGTGCCAATGGCCTTCTTGCCAGGGGGCAAGTCACATAAAGACCATGTACCATTCTTCATAATAGCATCGTATTCTGCTTGCATAGCAGCCATCCAATTTTCTGAACTTTGTGCTTCATCAAATGAAACAGGCTCACTTTCATCGCACATACTAGAAACAGCCAATGCATAACAATCTGACGCATAAGAGGCACCATGAGAGCCAGAACGAGTGCGACTAGACAAAGGGGCATCCAACTTGCTGTCACGCAAAGTCTGCACCAGCCATCTAGGCATATTACTAGAGCCCTCAATCGCTTGTCTCTCATCCTCAAGTGCATCATGCACATCTGCATCAGATATAGGCTGATCTGTGCCATCATTTAAAACCTGCATAGGCTGAAAAACTGCCTCATGAGGTATTGCACTTGACTGTGCACCACTGAAAAGAGGCAACAATGTATCATAGACATCACGTGAGCTGATATCTGTCTCCTTAGTACATGAAACCAAGGGCTGAACTGCATCTTCCACAAATACAACATCACGGCTAACCAAAATGCGCTTTGTCTGTGGATGATACAAACGATAGCCTTTGCTCTCAGCACTATATCCAACAAAAATACATTTGACAGCTTTGTCATCCAATTTTCTGCGATGTTGCACAGGCACTAATGCATATGCCAGGCAACCAAAAACACGTAAATGGCCAACAGATGGCTTGCGGCTATGCCAAGCCTCATATGGAGTGACAACCTGTAATGCTTTGGTGGGACACCTGTTTAGTACATAAGTGGCACACATGACAGCCTCAAGCCAAAAACCATGTGGTAGACTTTGACTCTTAACCATACATCTTGCCATTTCCATGAGAGACCTGTTTTTTCTCTCAGCCACACCATTTTGCTGTGGTGTATACGGCACTGTACATTGGTGTTTTATCCCACGCTCAGCCAGAAATGCATTAAATTCTGAAGACATATACTCCCCCCCTCGATCTGAACGGAGGGTGCCCATCTTACTTTCTGACACATTTTCAGCCATAACCAAAAACTGCTTGAAGCACAAAAACACTTCGGACTTTGCCTTCAAAGGATATACCCATGCATGCCTGGTAAAATCATCAATGAAAGTCACGAAGTAAAGGTAGTTTCCAAATGATGGAGTTTGCATGGGACCACAAACATCACTGTGAACAAGCTGCAATCTGCGTTCAGCTCTCACTGATCCATCTTTGGGAAAGGAAGCACGCTGCATTTTACCCAATATGCAGCCCTCACAAACATGCTTGACAGGTGCCTCAAGCTTAGGCAAAGAAGACACCATTTCAGATTTCTGCAGGCGCAGCAAACTTGAAAAATTCAGATGACCAAAACGTGCATGCCACAGTTTTGCATTTGAAATAGCCTGCGTATCCATAATAGCACATGCTGAATCCTCTACACATTTGCCATCCATATTGAGCTTATACAGCCCTCGACATAGTGAACCAGATGCTACAATGATGTCACCACAAGAGAGATCATGAACAGTACATCTGTCATCCACAAATTTTACAACCAAACCTGTTTTGGCAAATGCGGAGACTGACAGCAGATTCTTTTTGATCCCTGGCACATACAATGCATCAAAAAGTGTAAAGGTGTTGCCATTTGCAACATTCAGCACAATCTGTCCAACTCCTTTAACGGGATAAGAGGAGTTATTGGCACAAGTGACAGTATTCCCTGTGGGAGCAGACTCAAGGAAAGTGAATAAACTGCGCTGCGAGGTGATATGCTTAGTGGCACCACTGTCAAAGTACCATACATCTGAATCTACTGCAGACATACATGTGTCATGCAAAGATGGGTCATAACTGCACTGCGCATTGAATGCCCATTCTGTATCTAGCACAACATTAGCAGATTCATTGTTAGAAGGAGAGGCATCTGCAACAGCCATACCAGCCTCTTTCTTCTTAGCCTCTTTCGCAGCCAGCTTAGGACACGCTTTGATGACATGATCATTTCCCTTACAGTACTTGCAAAATGTCTTCTGTTTGTCACCCTTCTTCTCATCTTTGTCTTCCTTCTTTGGTTGCGCAGCATTTGCAGATTTCTGCTTACTAGAAGAAAAGCCAGCTTTACCTTTCCCGCTTCTCTGACTAGCAACGAAAGCTTGATCTGCGACACGCATAATATTCCTGTTTTGCCTTGACTGGTCTTCTTGCAGCAAAACAGAAACTAACTCCTCAAATGATAAGGCATTGGGATTGCCTTTCATCATCAAGCGAAGAGTGGAAGCAAAACCCTGATAAGAATCTGGTAGACCATTCAAAACAGTCTGCACAAGTGAACTGTCAGACAGGATTTCATCTGCAGAAATGAGCTGCTCTTTGAAATCCTTGATCTTTGTCAAAAAGCTATCCATAGAATCACCTTCGTTCATATGCTCACTCTCCAACTGTTTTCGGAGATAAGCAACACGAGCCTCATTTCTTGCCTGATACAATGTGGCAAGTACATCCCAAGCATCCTTAGAAGTCCTGCAGGAGCGAATATGTGGGATAATGGTACGTTTGACAGACAGCGCAATCAAGGCATGAGCCTGCGCATCTCTACCATCCCAACGAATCTGCTCTGCTGAAAGTGGTGGTTCTCGAACAGCTGCTACAGCACTTGTGCCTGCACCATCATCAACAGTACCTGTTTCTGATGTGTTTGCAGCATTCCCAGCCACAATAGGACGTGCATCAATACCCTGCACAATGTTCCATAACCCCTTTGCTACCAATACATGTCGCATCATATATGCCCACAATGGATAGTTGGTGCCATCCAACTTATCCTCAGCAGCCAACATGCGGAATACATCATTGTTGTCAGCCATGGCCAATGACTGTACTACTAGATGTAAATGCTGTCTGTAAGAGGAAAACCTGTATAAAATCGACCTGTGCTATGTAGCACAGCCCAAAACAGACGAATGGGCACCTGTCCTGCAGATTTTAATCCTGACAGAAAATCTGCACAGTAGGACGATTTTGCCTGCGCAGTACTTGGAATGCAAAAACGGAGGGCGAAATGACCTCAGATCAAAATTCTGAAACGACCAAGCCCTACGGGCTTACCCACGGCATATACTAACCTGCAGACGCTCGTGAAACCTCGTCGCAATCGGAGGAGATGAAGCGGCAGGTGCCGGTGATGCTGCCCGGGAGGAGGAAGCCTGCTCTGATACCAATTGTTGGAATTAGGGTTGCAGGAATGCACACACAACTTCAAGAAGATGAGGAAGCTTGAGCACAACACAGTAGTGTATTATGAGTGCCAAAAATGAAAGATAACAAGCCCTAGAAGATAATGGGCGTATATACAATGCACGGGGGAAAAAACCTCCTAGTGAGGGAAAAAGTGCCCCGGCGGTCCTAAGTGTGTTCACACACATCACTACTATAATATGGTAACAGAGACTACAAGAAAAAAAGAGCTCACAACATCAAGAGAGACCATGGGAAGTGAAATTGAAACTACAAGGAGTAGCACTGAATCTGATTACTGAGTCCCAATATGAAGAAGGAATGAAGTTCCTCAAAACACCAAGGAGTATCTCCAAAAATGGTGGAGACGTAAATGCTATGTGGCAAATCATCATAAAAGGTTTACAAGAGAGGATAACTACTACCTAATGGCTATAGAATGTTGGTGCATTCGATGCACATCTCAAGTTTATTGACGACTGGCGAGAGGAATTACAAAAAGTTATGTCTTGCAATCATCCTCCCACTGAGTTGGTAGCCAAAATCGATGTCACTAGGTGGAAGAAGAACAACGATTTGAACCAAAAAGAGAAGGAAGTGGAAGCTTTAGTTAAGGTAGTTGAAGAAAATCAAAAGCCAACACCTAACTTGTGCCGTGCCCCAGAGCACTATAAATATTTTACAATTGGGGACCATAAGTTAGTGCTTGATAATGCCACATGAAAACCAGTAAGTGAGACACGAGTCTATGATGGTCCGACTAAAGTGAAGGAAGTAGACTTGGCTAAACCTAGGGAAGACCCTAAGCTAGTCTTTATAGCAAAAGACCTCACTCTGAGTCAAGAAGCTAAACTCATTGACCTCCTCAAGGAATATAAGGATTGATTTGCATGGGCTTACCATGATATGAAGGTAGTACCTCTACTAAGGTTATGCAGCACACACAATGCCCATGGTACCAAATGCTAAACCTATCCATCAGTGACCTTATCCCCAATGAATCCAAAGTATGCTAAAATTGTTAAAGAAGAAATAGACAAGCTCATCGAATGTGGATTCATCTATAAGATTAAACATTTGAATTGGGTGTTACCCATTGTGGTTGTGCCAAAAAATAATGGAAAATTACGAGTATGTGTCGATCTCAAAAAGGTTAATTTAACAAGATGAGATGATTATTCCTTGCCATGTTCAGAACACATACTCGAACGAGTAGCTAGTAAGGAAGAATACAACTTCTTAGATGGTTATTTTGGATATAACCAAATTTCCATTGCTCTAAAGTATCAAGCTAAAACTAATTTTATTACAGAACATGGAGTTTACACTTATGGAGTTATGCCATTTGGCTTGACAAATGCATCAGCCACATTCCAATGGCTTATGAACACTACCTTTAAAGATTTTCTAAGGACATTTCTTGAAGCTTTCTTAGATGATTTGTGCGTTCATTCATTATGGAAGGAGGATTTATCCTGCTTATGAAAGGTATTTGAACAATGCAAACTTTATCACATATCTCTAGACCCATTCAAATGCCAATTCCGAGTTAAACATGGAGTCATCTTAGGACATATAATGTCCAAAAATGGGGATTTCCACATACGAGAGTAAAATCAAAATTATCTTGGAATTATCCCCACCAACAAACTACAAGGGAGTCTAAAGGTTTATGGGACATGTAGGCTAATACTTGGTCTCACATCGATGAAGGTTGTAGGATGTATGATTGACTGGTTAATGGGGCGTGTCTCTATGGTGCGTGAAGCCACAACTAAACATTCTACCCATAATCCCTAAACGTTCTACCCATAAGCCCCTACCACCTCTTACTGTTATCGGAAGTCACAAGGAGGAAGCCTCAACATCAACTAGATCTAAAGAAACCCCCTCCACTTCAACATCTACTATTCAAAGGACTCTTGATTCTTTTTCCTCTGCATGATAAACACCTCCATGTAAAAAGGACCAACTGATACAACGGGCTGAAAGGGGCAACCCAAATCTACCTTGAAATGGGTTCCCAATATTTCTCCATCTGTACCACCTCAACCAACCAAGCAAAGAAGGCCTCAACGTAATAATCAGTGCTACAAAGAGTCCAAAATAGTAGTTACCCCAAAATGGATACCTAAGTGCTTACTAAAATCTCAAGGCTACTATGAGGGTAAACCATTGTATTTGGATCCCAAAACATAAATGTATACCACTTCCCATTTCCCAAGTCTCCTCAGTGATGGAAAAAGGCCTAAGAGACTCAAATTTAAATAAAGGGAAGACTATTCCAGATGAACCTTCACAACCATCACCCAAACAAGTTAGGATCCCTAAGACAAACCCTATCAAAGAGGAGGCAGGGTGATTAATGGGGAAGCTTCTACTTCATAAAATGTTACCAAACCCTTATTGGTGTATCCAAGCACAAACCCCATTGGTTTCCCTAGAGAGCAACCAACTACACAAATAGAAATTGCCTTGCCCGCAAGTGTCAACTACATTGCTCATCTGTAAGGAGAACCCATAAGCTTCATCCAATCTTATGAAAGCCCCTTACTATCTTTAAAGCTGGAGATCAATATGCCACAACAAGTAACAAAGGCCGCTTCTAGCCAACAAACACTAATGGAGCAAAGTTGGAAAGGATGGTTCCATAAAACCTACAATACCGTCCGTGAAGTCAAGGTATGACATGAAGCAGAAAGGGGGAATTTATGCTAATATTATCACTTTTACTCCCATTTTTTGCTCCTCGACAAATTTCATATCCATATCACGAGGGATCTTGTTAGAAAAAGCTAACCCATGACAATATAGCTTGCACCAACATGTACAAAGCACATATACACATGATTAAAAAAACCAAATAACAATAAAAATTAAAAAAGATGATGAGAAAGAGCACATACCAAAATAAGAGAATGAGAGTACGTCTCTACTGTTGTTACTACATGCCTTGAGCATGGACTTTTCGTGGACTGATACAAGTGACCCTATCTTGGACCTATATTGTCACAATTGGTACTATTAAGGGGAGCTAAGTATTCCCCCTTTCCAAACTCATTCATGATATTTTTATGCACCATTAGGGAAGCAATGTTGTTGAGCCACCTTTGTGGACCTATTCTACTTATAGTTTTATCTCCTTGTACCATGTTTTACCCATGAACATCGCATGTTATCCGCAGTGTCCTACTTATTATGTTGGCACTGTAGAACTTATTTTAGGCGCTATGGGATAGGACCCTTGCAGCCCATGGTAGGAGAGACCCCACAATGATATGATGATGTGAGTGTACTTTGCCCAGTGGTGGGAGGGCCCTATCAAGTAAGGAATGTATAGGAAGAGCTCATAGATCAGGGGAGGAGGGAAAGAGCTTACGTACTTACACCAGCATTCTACGAAATAATGTTACCAACTCCTTGTCCCTTCTAGAGCGCAAAGTGGGTCATTGTCTTAATAGGTTAGCTAGCGGTAGCTACTTAGCTCACTTTCCTGTAGTACCCATGTCATATCACATTAAGGATGCACTCTGAACATTACCTTGTACACAAGAGAAGGCATATATTTTAGAATTAAACTCTGAGGAGGAGGATGAGCTTAGTGATATTGAGTTTGACCTCACGTATGAGTTATGGCTATCTGATTGATGACCTATTGTGCAATTTTGGAAAAAAAAAATTTAAGGTTCACAAGAAGCATCAATGGAAAGTTCTCATCATTACAAGTACAATTCTACAAGAATTCTACAAGACCAACTTCCCAGCCGCCATACAACTAACCATGTGTATTCTAAAACCTTCCTCAAATGTTGCTATTAATTTCAATTTCAATATTTTTTTATAAATTTTTAATTCAATGTTTTCTTGAGTGCTTGCTTGTATTTCTTCTGTATAAGTAGTCTAACTTTCTTCTAGTTATTACTTGGATGACCATTAAGGATTTGGTCCTAGTTTAATCTTTACTTAGATCAACCTTAAGGTATGCCAAAGGAGTATGTCAAGCACTCCACCTTCCTTAGTGTGCCCTCTTTAGTTAGAATAGAATCTTCTAATGAATTGTGATAGTGAAAGTAGATTTTTTTTATTAAAAAAATAAACAAAACAAAACAAAAAGAAACCATTGCCATGTGAGATCTTGGTAGGAATTTTGGCTCTTAGAGATGGAGCCTTAGGATAGTGGGCTTGATCTTCATGATGGTATGGGACCTTGTGTCTAAAAATTTACCACTAGTAGAGGGCTAAAAGGCCATCACTATTGAGGTACTTAGTGGTTCTTAGATACTCTTGAAGGAGGTCTCTAGGCCATTACTTAAAGGAGGTCTATACAACTCTTAATTTTTTTCTTAGAATTAAAAACTATAATTTACTATATTTTTAAAAAAGGATAAGAAGAAAAAACCTTATAAATATATCACTTAGTAGTTTCATTTATGAGGCTACATAATAGCTAGAGATGGTTTCACAAAAGCGATAGTGTAGAGACTAAGGTCATAACCCAAGGCATATTCTTTGCTCAATTTTGGTTTAGATAGAATTTGGACCAAACTTAATATTACCCTTGTAATAACTAGGAAATTTTCACTCATCACAATAAAATTTTCCTCACTACTTGATTAGATGTTTGCATAAAGTTCAATTATTTTTATCTAAATACCTCACCGGTTGTTATACCATATTGCCTTGCAGATCTTACAAGGCCTTCAACATTTCCAATGCCAACACATAATAAAATACCCATCTAGGATACAACCTCGATGCATCTTCATTGGCATATTCCAAGGATGGAATTCGCATCAAGAAGGGGGGTATGTTAACCCTTGCCGGAGACCTCTATGTGGCAGCTTCAATGCTGCTGGGCCACCATATCATTTTCACCTCCTTTGAGCGCCATAGGCACCGGAATGGCCAAAATTCACTTGACATACATGTGTTGTATATTTTACGTGTTCTCACTGCCTATCTGTGAAAGGAACACCACATGATCAAGGAGTTTAGGTTACTACCTTTGGATGAGTGTTTACACTAGCCTGGGAGGCCTAGGATGCCTGAGGATCTGATTTTTAAGCTTTGGCCGCCTAAGGGTGTAAACCCTAAAAACAAATTAGATAAGGCCTTTTGTAACCAAAACCTCTCATTCTTTTATGCTAAATCAATAGACTGCTCTTCATCTCTACCATCTTATGCTATTGCTATTGCTATTGCTATTGCTATTGCTATTGCTATTGCTTGTTTATTGAGCTATTGTGTGCTTGCTAATATGTACGTGAGAGAGTGAGTATGAGGTGAGTATGTGAGATTGAGTTGTGAGGAAGGTTAAGCTTCCATTGGAGTGTGACATAAATGGCAGAGTCGAGCTTTTGGGTTCTTCTGCACATCTGCACCATGAAGGATATTGACCCCTCTTGAAGGCCAAGCATGCATCCATAATCTTGAGTGGCTGTCAAAAGAAGGGCAAGATCTCAAGGTGATAATTCTCTTAAACTTCACTTTTTGTTAATGAATCTGTACCAATTCATTAATCTTCTAAAATAACACTTTACTCGTGAGGCAGTTTAAAAACATTTTTCTTAATTATCCGCCTTCGATTCCAATCGATGTATTGCCTTTTCAGTGTCGAATAGAAATAATTAATAAATCAAAAAAAGAATTTGCATGCCTCACACAAGAATTTTTATGCCTTATTTATTTACTATACTTTGCCAATACTTTTTTACGGCACTAATGTTGCTATTTTTGGCTCGGCTCCCTTATATTTCTATGTTGTGCTTCAAACTTTCCCAAATTTGCGGCTACCAAAAAAAACAAGCTCATTGAGGCATCAAATGATAGGCAATCGACAATGGTAATATTGAGGTCTCAAATTGCGAGCCTCTAGAGGAGTTCATTCACATGGAATTGGGAGCCTTTAGAGGAGTTTGTGTGCATGGAATGTTTGCGGTCAAGAAATGCAGAACACTCAACCATCTCATTCAAATGGTTGTTTCCGTCATGCTCTAAACCTAACCACAAGAATATCTTGAATAGTTCCACAATACTCAAGATTGTCATCTATGACATTGATATCATGTGCCTTCCCTCTAACCATATTGCATTATATAGTTTGTATACTAACATCGAAAACAAAAGCATGAGAATTAGTATAGTGCATTAAACAAGGTATATAACAATCAAAGCATGAAGAGATGAAGAATATTAAACAAAATAATATATACTAACATTAAACAAAAGCATGATATTTAGTATAGTGCATTAAACAAGGTATATAACAATCAAAGCATGAGACAGAGATGAAGAATATACTTACTTGAGGATCACATCCTCGT
Source organism: Cibotium barometz (assembly GCF_041138505.1). Lineage (NCBI taxonomy): Eukaryota > Viridiplantae > Streptophyta > Polypodiopsida > Cyatheales > Cibotiaceae > Cibotium > Cibotium barometz. The sequence continues at coordinate 7,487,567 of NC_141105.1, forward strand.
GCATACTCATGCTCTTCTCTTGTGATCATTTCTACGTTTTTTGATGCCATCGATATTGCCTTACGAAGCCATTCTATATTGATCACATTTGGGAGAGGTTCTAAGTCGGGTAGGAATGGCAAGTGTCTATTTACTCTTCTGAAAGCTCTTCTGTCATCCTTTCATCTATTGATTGCATCCTTGTATCTCCCAATCCACTTCTCCATGATAGGACTATTTAGAATGTAGAATGTATTCACCTTTTGGCGTAATGCTTCATCTAGTCTTCGTTGCCTTTCTTTTCCTTGTGGCACATTAGTGATTAGTTGATCATCCTCCTCATTGCTCCATAATCTCATGGAAGGATCTATTTGAGAGAAATGTTTTGAGATATACACAAGAGACTCTTGCATCAACCATCCCTCTGCCATGCTTGCTTATGTCCTTTCTCTTTGTCTCACAAAGTCCTTTAAGAGGTTTTCATGAACCTTTCAAGAAAAAAGCATCCATCGAACATAAACAACACCACAAAATGCACCACAAGATGCAGTTGGCCCAGTGAAAATTGTCATAGGAAAGTTTTCCTCGATCATACACAATGCCTCAATAGCATTGAGACGATGCATAAAGGCTACGTATAGAGCCTACACATAGAGCCTATGCATAGAGAGCCTACACATAGAGCCTATGTATAAGCTTACATAGGCTCATCCTATGTATAAAGCTCTATGCATAAACTTGCATAGGTTCTATGAATAAAGCTCTTATGCATAGGCTCTGTGCATAAAGAATAAAGCTTTATGCATAAGTTGTGCATAGAGCTTACGCATAGAGCCTATGCATAAAGCTTTATGTATAAGATGTGCATAGAGCCTATGCTAGAGCCTATGCAATAAGAGCTTAGAGATTCTATGCATAAAGCCTAAGCTCTTGTTAGATATCCGTAACGCCGCTACGGGCGTTACCACGAGAGGGGACGGCCTCTGGCTCACCACCCAGCCATACAGGAAGAATAAGGATTGTCCCTCATCCCCTAGGCTATATAGTGTGTGGCCTGCCGTCCACACTAGCCTGGCCGCCCATGACTCCGCATGGGCGTCCTCTCCCACTGAACCCCAGACATGGCCATCCGGTCTGCCGCCGTCGGTCACCACAGGCATTACAGCCTACATGACATTACCCCCCCCTTAAGAAGAGTGTTCGTCCTCGAAAACAAACTGGGGAAACCTTTTGGAAATTGCACTACGGCGTTCCCAAGTAGCTACCTCCTCATCCCTATCTGTCCATTTAACAAGTACCTCCTGGTACACTTTATGTCGGGTCTGTCTATCACGATACTGTAGAATCCTTTCAGGTTCATGTGGTATCTTTGGTGGCTCTATCAAGTCCACCAAAATCTTTGGAGAAACTACGTTCTCTAACCCGTGAACTGATTTCTTCAGTTTACTGACATGGAAGATAGGATGGACTTGAGAACTCTCCGGTAACTCAAGTTTATATACTACGTCCCCAATCTTCTTAAGGATTTTAAAAGGACCACAATATCTCGGAGAAATTTTATCACACTTTCTCGTTTTCATGGTTTCTGACTGCGCAGGAACTTTGAGGAATACAAAGTCACCTGCAAAGGTCACCTTTCTTCGTCCTTTATCCGCATAAGTTTTAGCGCGATCCTGAGCGCTACGAATGCTCTCACGTGCGGCTCTAAGCATATCATTCATATCTTCAAGGAAATCCTTGACAGATTGAATCTTCTCCTTTTCTAGGTCTACAGCCATTGGAGATCTCGGCTGGAATCCATACATTAACATGAATGGTGTAAATCCAGTCGCTAAGTGTTTGGAGCTGTTATAGGCAAACTCCAGTAAGGGTAAGTACTCTTCCCAATTAGATTGCTTCTTACTAACATAAGAACGCAACATATCCTCTAGAATTTGGTTAACTCTTTCAGTTTGACCATCAGACTCCGGATGATCTGCCGTACTCATACTCAGAGTAGTATCCAGCTTTTTGAAGACTTCCCTCCAAAAATGACTGTTGAACTTTCTATCTCTATCCGACACTATATCTGCGGGCAGGCCATATAGCTTGTAGAGATGTTCAATAAAGAGTTTTGCCAACTCTGGCGTTTTAACAGTTTTCTTCGTGGCAATAAACTTTGCCATTTTAGTTAACCTGTCCACTACCACCCACACCGAGTCATTCCCTCGACTCGTCTTGGGTAAACCGGTAATGAAATCCATGGAAATGCTTTCCCATTTCCCTTGAGGAATCTCCAGCGGATGGAGTAGTCCTCCAACCTTAAGACGTTCATGTTTATTGACCTGGCACTTATTGCATTTCAGCACATAAGTCTGGACGTCCTTAAACAAACTAGGCCAATAAAACTGTCTTTTTACTAGTGCATAGGTTTTCTGAATCCCAGGATGACCCGCACTTGGACTATCATGACTTTCTTTAAGAATTTGGGCCCGAAAGTCACCAATAGTTGGTACACATATTCTACCCTTGTAGAGTAAGTACCCATCGTCAATGGAGTAATTAGCATATTTCTCCCCCCGACGAAGTTTATCACTCCCCTTTGAAGCCGTGGCAGTCACCTTTGAAGCCGTTGGCAGTCAAAGGTGATGAAAGGCCTACGTAGAACTCTCCGGTTCCAAACTATACCCAGAAGACACGGCTAGTCTCTCCGGACTAACTCTCGCTTCCCTTCTCGTTGCACCTTCGGCCAGTCTCTCCGGACTAGCAATACGTGCCAACGAGGGAGGTGGTCGCGTCTGTGAAGAAGTGCGTACGCGTACAGCGCACCAGACCTCTGTAAAAGATGGATCGTGCTCACATAAACCACGTAGGGACTCCAAGAAATCATTCTTGAAGACTGTGAAACTAAGTTCATTAATCTGTGGCATGCGACTAAGTGCATCTGCCACCACGTTATACTTACCTTTTTGGTAACGTATTTGAAGATCAAACTCCTGTAGAATCTCCGCCCACCGAGCTTTTCTACCCTTCAGTTCATTTTGACTTGAAAGCCATTTCAGACTTTCATGGTCCGTCCGGACCTCAAAAGTAGCACCATATAAATAGTGTCTCCACTTTTTCAGTGCGTGAACTATCGCTAGTAACTCTCGCTCGTAAGTCGAGTAGTTACGCTGCGCACGATCTAACTTTTTACTCTCAAATGCAATTGGGCGTCCCTTTTGCATAAGTACGGCCCCAATGGCCTCATTACTAGCGTCTGTTTCCAAAACAAACGGCTCATTTGGATCGACAATTGTCAAAACAGGTGCAGCTGCTAACGGTCATCTTGAGCTTGTCAAAGCTCTTCTGTTGGGCGTCCCCCCAACTAATGTTTTTTGTTTTTGACCGTAATAACTGGTCAGTCAACGGGACTGCGATCTTCGCGTAGTCCTTCACATACTGTCGGTAGAACCCAGACATGCCAAGAAAAATCTGCAGTTCCTCGAGATTCTTCGGCGCTGGCCATTTAAGAATAGCCTCTACTTTTTCTGGCTCCATCCGCGTACCATCGGCGGATATAATATGGCCAAGGTAGTGAATTTCTGTTTCAAAAAATTCACATTTGCTTTTCTTTGCAAATAATTTGTGCTCTCGCAACAACTTGAACACTAGACGCAAATGCTCTATGTGTTCTTTCTGTGTCTTACTGTACACAAGAATATCATCTAGGAAAACTACTACGAATTTTCCCAGATATGGACGTAAAATACTATCCATCAGCGTCATAAACGTCGCTGGAGCATTGGTTAGCCCAAATGGCATAACCAAAAACTCAAAATGCCCGAAAAACGGGTCCTAAATGCTGTCTTCGCAACATCTTCTGCTTTTATTCTAACCTGATGATACCCAGATCTCAGGTCTATTTTTGTGAAGTATCTCGATCCATAGAGTTGATCAAACAACTCATCCATGCGTGGCATTGGATACTTGTTCTTAATCATTATCTGATTAAGAGCCCTATAGTCTATGCACATCCGCATAGATCCGTCTTTCTTCTTTACCAGAAGAATAGGCGATGCCCACGGACTTGAACTAGGCCGAATAAAGCCTTTGTTCAAATATTCCGTTAATTGTTTTTCCACCTCCTGTGCCTCGGAGTGGCTTAATCTATAAGCAGGTTTGCTTATAGGTTTTGATCCTGGCATAACTTCGATGCCATGGTCTACTTCCCTAGATGGTGGTAAACCATCTGGTAAATCATCAGGAAAAACATCCTGAAATTCCTCTAATAAATTCGTTAAAGTATCTACGTACTTTTTCTTTAATGTCTCATTCACCTTGGATTTTTTCTTGTTTGAATCACATGCATGCCAAACAGGGTTTTCAAACAGTGGGTCTCGTCCAAGGTTATTTTGTTTTTCTTGTTTGTCTACGCAAACATCATTTATCATTTCATCTACGGAAACAGAATTCAAAAGAGGGTAACAAGCATATACCTCTACTATCTGGTCTCTGCGGACCGCTGTACATAGCTCCATGGAGGAAATAAGTGGTGTGGCAGGGACAGTACGGTCGCCCTGCAGGGTGATGACTCTACCTCCATGCTCAAAACATAGCGTATTATGTAAGTAATTCCGAGCTAGACTAGGGCCCAAGCCATACAGCCACTCCCTGCCTAGATATATGTCTGCTCTGGCTAAGTGCATGACCTGAAAGTCAAGCGGAGCCTTGTAGTCCTGCATAGATAATGGGACCCTCAATACTACAGTATTCCATACCGTTTTGTCATATCCGTTGGCTAGGCCAACAGTATACTCATGATCACTCCGGGTCTCAGTCAATCCCAACTTCTTGACTAACGAGTAGTTCAAGAAGTTGTGACTAGCTCCATCATCAATAAAAACTGTGACTCTACGGCCACCTATGGTGCCATACATGCACACCATGTCATGCGGACCTACAGTAGGCTGCCACATCGCTGGTGTCACTGAACAAGCGTGATGCTCATCACAATGACACACTGTCACCTCTCTGAACTCTGCGGAACTGAGAGGGAGTCTCTGCACTGTATGCAACTGCCTAGAAGATTTACCATCTTTTTTGGGCTCGTTGCCACTCGTGCTAGCTTTAGGCTTTGGACACTCAGCCTTCGTGTGTCCTACTTCATTGCAATTAAAGCAGCGATTTTCCTTTCGCGCTTTAATATATTGCTCTTTCTTTTGGTTTTCGGTGTCTCTTTTTTTTCTGGATGGTCGCGGTTTTTTAGACCAATGACCACCCTGTCCTTCCTGGTCCGTCCTATCCCCTTGTTTGTCACTGCGAAACCCTTTTCTTTTGAGGCCTGACCTCCTCTTTTCACTACCCTCGGCCCTGCTAGAACCAAATGTAACACAATATAAAGATGCAACACAATGTATACAATGTGGAGAGAGACATATAGAGATGATTTGCAAAGAAACAAAATTCCCCAAAAGATGAGACACTTTCCTATCATTTCTCGCATCTAATAAATGTTTAAATGTAAGGGGATTGTAGAACTCATGACAACTCATCGCTCAATCATGGCATGAGGATTGTAGATCTGATTCACCGGGTGGCAACATATGGAGAATCAATGCCCAGATTTTAAAGATGATCCCCATTACTACGTCTTGGCTTGGGCATGGATTGTGTTAACCCATTTGGCTTCAAGTCCACATCATGGTCTATTGTATCGGTGAATTACAACCTCCCTCCATGGGTGGCAATCAACAAAGGTCATATCATGCTTGCTCTCCTTGTATTAGGCAAGTATAAGGTGGTGAATATGGATGTGTACCTTAAGCCTTTGATTGAGGAGGTTGAGACACTATGGCGAGGTATCAAAGTGTATAGGCAATATCAATCGACCCATCTCAGGACCTAGATGTCATGAACATGCTCAATATCATCAACCAACGTTATGGGCAGAGTAGGTATGGACTCAATTTTCATAGATACAGGTAAAACCATCGAGTTAATTAACTCCATATGGGTAATCTACCCATATGACCAATCGTCTCCCATGAGGACAACCCACTCCATTAATAGGTGTATGCCTAAGTGGTGCAGGCCCATCACACTATGGTTGTGATGAGCCTACACCACCAATGTCGACTAGACTCACCCTCTCTCCCTCACATCCATCTTCACCACCACGATATCATAGAGTCTACGGGGTCTAGTAGACGGAGTAGTGAGGGGGGGAGTAGTTTGCTTTGGAAAAAACAGCACTAAGTCTCCCGAGACATCTCCCCAATGGGGGGGGTTCATCATCTACTCATTTTGAGCCACCCCTGAGGAGAGCCATTCCATAGTTTGATCCACAAACCCTACTATGTAACGTAGATGTCAATGGGGCCCTTGTGATGGATGGTAAAGGGAAGCAAGTCATCAATCAGATGCATATACTTGTTAACTTAGAGCTCACAAACGCCTTTAAGAAGTGGAAAGCACAATATGAGCTATCAAAACAATATGTTATTGATGTGCTCAAGATTGAGTCTGCTGTTCCACATCCGGGCCTCGTGAATGGATGGTAGAGGGAAGCAATTCATTAACCGGATGCATGTACTTGCTAACTTGGAGCTCACAAACTGCTTAAAGAAGTGGAAAGAACAATATGAGCTATTAAAATATTGATGTACTCAAGATTGAGTTTGATGTTCCAAGCAAGCACACAAGAGCTCAAACAAGCAAGAATGCAATAGCATAAGAGAGTAGAGAAGAAGAGCACCCTATTCATCAATTAGCACAAGAGAATACTCAAACGACTCCATGAAGAAGAGGATAAAGCTTTTTCTCTCTAATAGGAGAGCAATCGGTAAGAGAGCAGTCAAGAACAACATAGAGAAGCCCAAGTGTTTTCTCTCAAGAGGAGTAGAGGCATGCGCAGAGCTTTGTGATGAGTAAGCACCATGTGCTTTTCCAACAACAACAAGCGACGGCAAGTGATTCAAGACTACGGAAGCGAGGAGCATCGTACTTTGGCTTGGGAGAAAAATCCTCCTTTATTGCTCGCTTTGTAAGTGTCTATTCTCGTATATTGTTTTCTATCTTTTTTAATTATTTTTTTGTAGAGAGAGGTTGTTGGGCGGCGTGACCCAATGAAAGAAGAGCACGCTTATGGGTATAGAGCCCCCCTGTCCGCAATTGTGGGCTTGGATGCATACGCAAGGTGTGCGTTCAAAACGAGTCCATTTTGGGGACTAAAGCTAATGAGGCAAGTAACACATAAGCCCTTCTCTTATCTATATGTTGTCTTTTATTGTTTTATACTTACCTTACTCTTGTTTACATGTATGTAGGATGAAGAGAAAGAGGAAGAGAAGAGTACGATTACGGGTATAGAGCCCCCCCATCTGCAATTGTGGGCTTGGATGTGTACGCAAGGTGTGCATTTGAATGAGTCCATTTTGGGGACTAATTATTTTTTCTCAAAGCTCCATTGGAGGTGGATTCAAAGGATTCTCGCCTTCTTAACAAGGAATCACTTGTTGAGAGTTGGTCATGGGACCGAAGGCTTAACCATGAAGTATGGTTTGATACGCAACAGTTGATTATATTATCGTTTCTAACAGTCCAAATTGGCTTCACATCAAAAGGTTCTTAGTGCTTCTAGTGTAAGTTTGAAAATGGTTTCACACACATTTTTCTTTTAAATTATATTTTTAGGCCACGTCTCTAGGCTTATAAATTCATGTTCACGTCTGTAGACTCATATATGCAAGTTCACGCTTGTAGACATGAATATGCAGGTTCACGTCTATGTAGGCTCATGTGTCAAGGTTCATGTCTATAGGCTCACGTGTCCAGGATTACCCCTATACAAGCTCACGTGTCCCAGTCCATGCCTACAAGCTCACCTATGCACGCTCATGTGTTGAAGTTCATGCTAGGCTCATGTATGCAGGCTCTTACATCTAGGTTCACGCCTCTAGACTCACATCCCGGAGGCTCACATGTTTAGACTCATATCTTTTTGCATGAATGCGGCTCACGTACTTTTCTTTTATGGAATAAGCCTATCTAGGGCATGGAAATGTAGGAAGTAGGCCTATGACAAGGTTGGTATGCACTTATTGGGCCTATGATGGGGTTGGTGTACACTTATTAGGCAATACTTGTATTGTAATTCTCTAATAATTATGACAGGGTTGTTGTGCACTTATTGGGCCTATGATGACAGGGTTAGTGTACACTTAGTAGGAAATACTTATAATGTAATCTCTAATAATTATGCACAAGAATTTTTCTTAAATTTGTATAGCTGGTATAGATTGTATGACGGGAAAATATTCTAAGGACATGAGTAGGTATGTTCGTGTACGAGTCTTTAAAGTAGTAATGATTGGTCAGTATATTGTTAGGTATACTTACCTTTAGACTCACGACTCTAGGTTCACGTGTCCAAACTCACAGCTTATGTGTCCAAACTCATAACTCATGTATCTAGATTCGTGTCTCACCTATCCAAACTCATAACTCATGTATTTAGATTCATGTCTCACCTATCCAAGCTCATGGCTCAAGTGTCCAAGCTCATGTCTACAGGATCAAGTATTCAATAGAACTATGGGCTCATGTCGCCAACCCCATCTCCAACCCAACAACTGGTTTGGGTTGATTTTTGGTGGGTTTTAAGATATTTTGGACTTGATGGGGTGTGATTAATGGTGTGAATCCTAGTTAATGGTTGTTATGCAAGTGTGTGTGTGTGTGTGTGTGTGTGTGTGTGTGTGTGTGTGTGTGTGTGTGTGTGTGTGTGTGTGTGTGTGTTTTGATAGATTTACATGCTTCTATGCTACCAATTCAAATAATGCATGAAACAATATAGAATTTTATGAAATAAATGAATACAATTGCTAGTCCTACTCTAATCCACCCTATGCTTTCAGGGTCCTAATCACAATTCTTAAGCTATTCCTTAGCTCAAAGCAATGAAATCTAAGCCTCTTGGACTCCAATTTCATGCAAATCACCAATGAACTAGGGTTTTGTCCTCCAATACCCTAATGCAAATAAACTTTAAAGCAAAATCAAACACATCAACTAAACACATTCACTGAAGGATTAAAATGATCTATATATTAACGAATACCGTGTATCATCGAGAGAATGGTCCCTATAGTGACATAGAACCCATAAGACCCGGTGGCTAAGAAGAAAGAGAAACAATAAATACCGTCAGAAATGGTAAAAACCGCTTCATAATATTCCATTCCCTAAAACCCAGTGGGAACTGGAGCCAGCCAATGATAGCTACTAAAGCATGAACCGCTTGTTATTTTAAACGTGCGAGTATGGCATGATGAGCCCAAGTCGTCACAGCAGCTCCAGAGAAAAGGACAATAAGGGTATTTACAAAAGGGATTTAAAATCCTTTGGGGGCCAAATAGCTCCGATCTCTACCGCCGCGGGTGCGAAGAAGGAATGAAAGAAAGCCCAAAAAAAGGCTAGAAGGGACATAACCTTTGAGACGATGGACAAGAGAAAACCATAGCGAAGCCCTAATTATACCACTTTGGTGTGACGTCCTTTGTAAGTAGATTCACATGTAACATCACGCCACCATACAAACATGGTGTATAGGATCAATCTTAGACATTCACTGAATCCAAAACTATAGAGTGTGACTTCCTAATCAACACGAGATAATATTGGGTAATCTCTATAGCTTGGAATGAACGGATAAATGGAGCTAAGCTCTCAGCTAGTCCTCAACAACATAGTGACAATATGGGGTAATCTCTTTAGCTTGGAATGAACGAATAAACGGAGCTAAGTCCTAGGCTAGTCCTTGACAATAGCTACACCAAGTATATTCAAGTCAAGAGCTTACCTTAGCCTTTCTGAAGCAGGTGTCTTTGAACCTTACCTTAGAGTCGCAAACTGTAACTTTTCTATGTGGGTGCGCTAGCTCGTCCGTGCATCCTCAGCCCATTGTCACACCAAAATGCTTCTTGTTGAAAGGGTGAAGGGAGAGCTCTCTACGCCAAGATGGAGGAAAAAAGAGAGAGTCTTTTGCCATGGTTCTTTCTCACAAAAGGCAAGAAATGAAAGGGAAGCTAGTGCAAGAAGAAAACTTACAAACAAACCTACCTATTCAAGCAAGCATCCATCTAGCATACATGAATCCACCAATGGCTACAAGCAAGCAAGAGGAGGGAAGAGGAGAGCTTAAAAGTAAACGGTTGCAAGGGAATGATTGTCCATTACTTATTGTAAAAAAATGACTTATATACAAACGACTAATTTTCACACAAGGTCGACCAAACTAAAAAATGGTCCAGCCTCTATTACTAGTCTTAACTATATACACAGAGTCCATAGATTTTTTCTATTTGACATTAAGCACATGTTTATATATATCAGCGTCATCTTAAAAAGTGTTTTTAACAATTGCAAAGGACAAGAACTTTCTTTAAAATTGTAGCTGGTAGAGATATTATATAGCTAGAAAATTCTCAAAGGATATGAGTAGGTATGTCCTTACAAGTCTTTAAGGTAGTAATAATTGGTTGGTATAATATTAGTTATACCTACCTCTAGACTCACAATCTCACAAAAGGCGGAATGAAGGGAAAGCAATTGCAATAAGACTACATACAAACAAACCTATTCAAGCAAGCATCCATCTAGCATGCATGCATAAATCCAATAGGAAAGAGGAGAGCTCACAAGTAAACTACTGCAACGAAATGATTGTCCCCATTACTTATCATCAAAAATGACTTATATACAAATGACTAGTTTTCACACTAGATTGGCCAAACTAAAAAATGGTCTGACCTTTATTACTAGTCTTAAGCAACTGTGCACCACGGAATTCGTAGACTTTTCCTATTTGACATTAAGCACATGGTAAGGTCGCTTTATGTGTTCTCGCACGTGCCCAGATAATATGGCAAAGTACCTTACATTAGATTGGGCAAGTAAAACCATGTATGTATAAAGTGATTGAAGATGTTTTAACAATTACAAAGGACAAGAATTTTTGTTAAAATTTGTAGCATTGTATAACATAAAAATTCTCAAAGGACGAGAGTAGATATGTCCTTACAAGTCTTTAAGATAGTAATAATTATTAGGTCTAGACACCTGCCTCTAGAATCACACCTCTAGAATCACGATTCACATGTCCAAATTCACGGCTCATATCTTTAAACTCACATGTATTGACTCACATCTTTTTCCGCAAGACTGTGGACTTACGTCTCCCAACTCAAGAGCTGGTTTGGAATGGTTTTGAAGTTTTTTTAAAAAGTTTTTGGACTTGATGAAAAGTGGCTAAAAGCCCTAGTTCTAATTAATGATAACTATAGAAGTAATTAAGTATTTTTTTATTTATTTTTTGCAAGCTTCTAAGCTACCAATTTCAAAAATACATGTAAATTTATGAAATGCATACATGTATGCATAAAAATTCACTTATTCACGACTTAATGCTTATGTTTTCAAATTGAATTCCACTCATAATTATAAATTTAAAGCTACTTCTTGATTCAATGCAATGAAATCTAAGTCTTTTAGACTCCAAAATCATGCAAATCGCCAAGAAACCAAGGTTTTAACCTTCCAAGATAACCCTACTGCAACAAGCTTTTTTTTTAAAAACACGCACGCACGCATGCGCACATACACAAATCTAAGACTCTGAAATACAAGGTTTTTTAAAATATAATCTTTTACTTAATGACGAGCAATATTGGATAATCCCAATAAGCTTGGAATGGACAAAAGAACGAAGTTAAATCCTAGGCTAGTCCCTGACAACGACACCAAATATGTTTAAGTCGACAGCTTATCTTAGCCTTGATGAATTGTGTGTTATTGAGCCTTGAGTTAGAGTCGTTATGCAACTCCTCGATGTGGGTGCACTAGCACGTTTGTTGCATCCTCACTTCATTATCACACCGAAATACTCCTTTGCCAATAGGATGAAGGAAAGGCTCTCTATACATAGATAGAGCTAAAAAGAGAAAGCCTTTGCGATGATTCTTCTCTCTCACAAAAGACGAGGAAAGAAGAAGCTAATACAAGAGAAAAATCTATAAACAAACCTATCTTGCATACATCCATCAAGCAAGTAAGATCCAATAGCATACATGCAAGCAAGAATAGAGAGAGGTCATAAGTACTCTATTGCGAGGAAATGATTCTCCATTGCTCAACATCAAAAATGATACATATACAAGTGAATAGTTTTCACACTAGGTCGACCAAACTTGAAAGTGATCCAACCTCTCTTACTAGTCTTAAGCAAGTATATACACGAAGTCCTTAGACTTTTCATATTTGACATCAAGCTCAAGATAAGGCCAAAGTGCCTATTCAAGTGAGTAAGATGACAAAGCGCCTTACATTATGACAAGTGGGTGAAACCATGTTACGCTACATAATGATTAACTTATGTGGTCAAACTTGATTAACACAACCAAGAATCCATCGATTCATGTATAGGAGACAATTAACATGAAGATGTTGCATGATTTTAAAAGACTCGAGCAAAGCTACCGAGGTTGGCAGGCCTTTTGCACGACACATGTATGTGCATTAGCAAACCAGCAGGCATTGTGCTCTATCCTTAAAGCAAGAAAGATTGATAAAGTACAGATTACAATTCAGCTATTTCATTCATAGGTATCGATCTCCCTTTTCAAAGCAACAAAAAAAAAAACAATCAATGATACATCTTGCTGAAGCATGCATCATTCGAATAACAGCATTGGATTACTGGAGTGGTTGTGCAACATCTGGTAGGAAAGAACATTTTCCAGCTTGACTACCATGATGGAGATTTTGAAGGGTAGGAAAAGCCATTTTCCATATGAAGGAGACTTTGAAGGGTACTTCATTTTGGTTAAAAAATCCATGCGCTCTGCAGGCAGACATGAGGAACTAGGAACTCAACTTGATGATGCACATTCCGGGTTACAGTACAGGTGCATCATTCATAGATTCTATTGATGTTTCTTACTTGAAAAAAAAATCATAATTCTTACCTATATGGTCCCGAGATCCTTGCTTAACAATAGTACTAGAGTCATACAATCATCAAGGACTGCATCCCCAAAGAATTATCCTGACCATGGTGACCTTGAAGAATGGCCTATGAGCATTCGGCAATAAAAGGGTCGAACATGTTAATGAACTGCTGAGTATTTATCCCAAGCTTTAAGTCGACTTCTCCACCCCCAAGCCAAAAAAATTGGGGTTGAAGCTTTGGAATAGCGTCTGACAAGATGATCTAGAAATCGATACAAAACATTGTTAGGCAAAAAGAACGAAGACTACTTCACAACATCACGACTGCTAAGCTACTTGACTTTCAAATTAAAAACAATGCAACCAGCAGCAGGCTTACGGGTAACGGAATCCTCGTTCCCACGGGCGTCACCGCATTATGGGAGAAACCTGTCAGTCTGTAAGCTTCATCCTCAGGAGCAAGCCTCACTGAATTACGAAAGACCATTCATGCACCACAGTTAAAGCCAAAGAGTTAGCTAATATTAGAGCCGCACAGTATTGCGTATAAACATTAATGTGCTACTATCAAAGACTTAACTAGGGAGACATTAATGTGCTACTATCAAAGACTTTCCTAGGGAGATAGTCTCTGCAGATTGGCTCTGTTAACCCTTGTTAGAGGGATGTCAGGGTCGGCATCTGAGCAAAGTTCATGCTGAGATGCATTTGCCATATGACTTGGTGGAAAGCCTGCCTAAACGTTCAGCATCTAACAGGGAGCATCTAGTGGGTGTCTGTTGGGCTGCCTAAACGTTCAGCATCTAACAGGGCTAACTAGCCCATGTCGTATGTGTCTGAATATGTGCAAGTATCCTTGGGTAGAAATAAAGATAATCAGGCAATGATGTGAGCCCTATAAGGGGCAGGAAGATGGGCATGCCAAGAAGAATGAATCCAATATGTCACAAGTGTTTCATGCCTATGAATCACAAGTAGCACCCTCAGACGTCATCCACTGAAGCTCCGCCATGAGAAAAACTGTAACAGGCCATGCCCCACTACACGTCTGTAACAAGCAAGAGGATGAAGGAAGTCTTTAGGGCCCCAAGGTGATGCCCTGACCTGTGCCCATAAGCAGTCATCCAAACCCTTCCATTGACAATCGTACCTACCTTAAGGCTTATACATTTACAAAGCGTGGAGCTTAAGAGGTGCTTTTTTTCTTGGCTGCGTATAGTGCTTTGTGCTGGGCTGCACGTGTGCAAGCAGGTATGAGCTACAGGCTCAACTTTGCTCGAGTTAGGCGGCTTTTGGGTTGTGTGGTGGGCTAGGCACGTTGCTTTTTGTGCTTATGCACATAGATCATAGTAACAAAAAATGTGTTTTGTCCCTGAAATGTTACTTGGACGAAATGTTTTGAAATCTAAAAAAAACCTCTTTCACCCAATTTTTCAAAAAAACAAGAGGGAAACTTGTGCATGAAATATGAACCCTATTTTACCTCTCTTTTGCCCCCAATAGTTCTTTGACTGTATGCATGCGGGCCCCCTTTCCTTTGGCAAATGGTATTTTCATGTTTCTTTAAACATCCAATTTACTTATGGATTAAATGTATCACTTTCTCATCTCATAGACCCTTTGGATCTTTTCTCGATACAATCTCTCTCTCTCTCTCTCTCTCTCTCTCTCTCTCTCTCTCACACACACACACAAATTATTAACTTGACAGGTTCATCCCCCTAATGGGGTCTTGGTGCATCCCTAAAGGGACCCGTATTTTTTATTCTTGGTTTACCCTACTGGGTACCAACCCATCTCCCTAAAGGGAGGTCACTAATCACCCTGATGGTTTCCCTTCTCACTTACTTTAACACTCTAATGCTCCCTCTGCAAGGTTAGCTTGGCTTGCTGATCAAGCTTCCCTTCTCACTTACTTTAACACTCTAATGCTCCCTCTGCAAAGTTAGCTTGGCTCTCTGATCAAGTTACTATAGTCTTCCTACCCTAACCATGAGATATTGACAACCTTTAACCCAACTCACTTGGTTTTATCCCCTTATTGGGTGAATAATAGCTAAACCTAGTCTTTTTATAAAAAGAGACATATAATACTTTATTTTTTTGGTCATTGTACGTGTTGGCCTGATTTATATAAAACATAATTACCTATTTTGGGCACTCTGTTACTCACCGACTCTAATTCTCCTAAGGCGGGTTCTTCACCTACTTTGCATGTGAGCAGTCATGGCTCATAGCACTATTCTTGGCAATGCCACAGCCACAATCAGATACGTATCCACCTTCCCGCCTAGGGTTTATGCTCAGCATTTCGACTATATAAATGTAATGCCTTCTCTGCCAACGTACACAGCTGCTTCCACTCTCAACATCAAGAGCCCTGCTACAAACAATGGCCCAGGTAGAGATATCTCTCTACTAGTACAACTCTCCTCTTCGTTGGATTTCAGGTGCCTGCACTACATTGTTATGCTATGCTTGACTGGTTCTGTCAAAAAATGATTAGCTTTGTTAATCCTTATTTATAAATTTAATAAGGATTCCTTTCGGTGGTTAACGAATGCACATAAGTCTGACTGCTATGACTGAGGTTTATCTTATGCTGATTGCCTAGATGCTGATTTTTGAACACTGCCATAATCTGGTTTTAGACATAACAAGCTTTGAATATGTAGGTATTGGTCCATTAATTTAATTTGGCTGTATTCTTGATTAGTGGACACTCTGAATATGCAGAAATGGCATACTTTTGGGTCTGTTATTGCCTGCATCTGAAGTAATGATTGAGCTTGAGGCTTCTAGATAATCTATAGGTATGCTTGGGTTATTATTTGGCTACAATATTTACTCTATGTCCCTCCTTGTCTGCATTATCTGCTGCTTTATTATGACTGAGTTACCTGATTCATACACTTGACTCTGACTCACTTTCTGAGGTAAAAAGATTGGCTAGTAGTGAAACACCAATTGGGTGAGTATGAGTTATGCCTATTGTTGGGGGATTTTTTGAAGGAATAATGTTATGCAGCAAATAACTTGGTTTGAAAGAAATGAATGATATCTTTTAGTGGATATCTATGATGTTATGCAGCAAATAACTTGGTTTGAAAGAAATGAATGATATCTTTTAGTGGATATCTATGATAATGTTTTTTCAAAAAAATATTTGGTAATTTTTTGGCATGCTTGTCTCTGCCTAATTCATAGCAACTAGGTGGGTAAGATCCCTAGTCATAGTCATATTAATGTGTGAAAGAACCTACATACTATTCAACCCTTGCCTAGTATTATCTTACTGACAATGGAGATTTTATGTACTTGTTGCAGCCGGTTAGTTGATTATTTGAAATCTGCCACCTTCTCACTATCACATGACACATCCTATAATGGTTCATAAGATGTTTTTTACCACGTTAATCTGATACACTTTTTTAACTAAGAGCAGGACCAAATAGATGGTGACCTCAATAACAAGAAGGGGGTTTTATTGACACCTGTCTTCCAACATTGAGGTGAATTGTACTAACAATTGACTTCGTGTTGATGGTGGCAGGTAACAGACTCCTCCCTTCCACTCTTGTTGGCTCCTGGTCTAAGTGAAGTTTTTGGATTTTAACTCTACTGGCAAATTCATTTGTTTCAGAACCTCTTTGTATTAATTTTTTGAGTTGGACTTCATTCTGAATCAAATCATATTACAACTTCAGCTTTAAGTCTCAATTTATTCTTGTTTATGACTATGGTTAGGGCTGTGTTTTAGGGCCTTTTACTCCTAACACACACACACACACACATATGTATACCTAGGGTTAACTTTACCCGTCCTACTTTCATACTGACAGGTATACACCACCACATGTAATTGACAAATGCTTAACTGCTAATCACTAAAATAATTGCCAATCAACTATGTTTTCTAGTAGTTTCAACAAATTTTTTAAATATTTAGAATTTAGAAAAATAATAACTTTTCGAAACCTTCTTGTTTCTAAGCCAAGGGATGAAACCTTTCGAAACAAAATCCCAAAAACCTCAAAACATTCTTGTGACTACGACATAGATACCCTATGCAAGCTGGATGCCCAGGCTCTACATAGCTCTACACCACCCCTAGTAGCTTGCCCTGCTATAGGGCGCCACATGGGAGGGGTGTGCATGTCACGTGCATCCCGCACTTGGATGCCACGTGGACATTCTGTACAGTAGGTGCAGGACCTGGGATGGTGAACTGGTCCCATGTGAGCCCAGTCCGGGACGAGTCAGCCAGGGATCCATCTCAGTCGTCCGAGGTCAGGTGTGCATTGTCCTGCACATGAGTCCAAGGTCAGGTGTGCATTGTCCTGCACATGAAGCAGTGCCAGTCCGCGCTGTGAGTCTCCCTCTGGAATGATGTCGGATGTGCTGTGTATCTGGTTTGCAACTGGATGCCAGACATCTGTAGGCATGTGGTCTGCATGTAGAGATGGGGCCAGCCCATAGGGCTACCCCAGTGTAGGTATTTGCATGTGCATACTTAGATGGGCATGGGGGAGGTGTAGAACCACCCCCAAGGGGCCAGGAGGGCCCAAGACTTTGCCCACCAGCCAAGGCAAGGGCTGGAGGGGCAGTCGGCCAGCTCCAGAGCCTCTGGACAGGCAGCCGACAGAGGGGTTAAGCCCTAGACAGTAGGCAGCCAGGTGTAGGGGCAGTCCCCACACCTATGCGCAGCATGCCCAGCAGCCAGGGGCTGTTCCAGAGTTATGCGCAGGCTGGACAGGGGCTAAACCAGTGTGAAAAACACTTTATTAAAGTGTGAAAACATTTAATGATGAATCTCAGTCGTGGGTGCTTCATAAAGCCAGCCGACTGGATGCTTTGAAGGGTATAAAAGCCCAGCCCTTAATCCCATTATAGCATCTCACAATTCACCAAGAGCTCCAAGCATTCAAGGGCCAGGACAGCCAAGGGTTTTGCTAAAGCTAAGGGGTGAAGGACTGAAGGTCAAGGGCAGGTTTTCCAGCCAAGAAAAGGTCAAGTACTTTGTATTTGTTTCAGATTTACATCATTCTAATAAAGCAAATACACCATCCGTGGTGGGGGCCCTACAGAGGGTAATTGGGACCCAATACTGTGTCCTTCTCCATCTCCCCCTTCTCTCTCTATTTTCTGCACATCGTCTTTCAGTTTGTGCGTTAATTCCGTCGCGAAAAGAGTGCTGTTTTCTGAGTTTTGAAGTACCGATCCTTCTCCGAAGCTTCCGCATATTACAGTGGTATCAGAGCCTACTTCAAGGACGAAGATTCAGCAAAGAAAACCAGAAAATTTTTTCGCTCGTGTGGTTGGTTTCTAGACGCCGGTGGACTACCCTTTTCGGAGTGACTCCTGTCCCTCGAAGGACGGTTGGTTTTTAGCCTCCGGAAGCCTCCGGAAGTCTCCCACACAGATAGTGGATGGTCAGATTGCGTTCCGGAAAGGAACTGCATATTCCCGCTATGGCGAGCTTTGGCGACGAGAGAGAACCAGAACCATGGGACCAGAGTGCACCAGGCAGCCCAGCTCGGGCACCCGGCTTGAGTGTACAAGACATGTTCCAGCAGATGATGCGAGCAATCGCAGACCAGACAACCAAGTTGGACGAGCAGAAGGCGCGGATTTTGGCTCTGGAGGAGCGTTCTCGCTCTCCAGCGTCGCGTTTTCCATCTCCTCCTCCCTCTCCTTCCGTACCCCAGATACCAGATCCTCGTCACAGGGACCCTCTCGAGGGGTCACAGCCGCAGTCAAGCTCCTTGCTTGAGAGGCAGATACGGGCATTGGAGATTCGACAACGAGAAGACGAAGCCATGCGACGAGTGGAACACGAGCATTACCTCCGAGCTTTGGACGCCAGATTGACACCGGCGACGCCCTCGAATCATTTTCCCGAGAAAATGAACTTCAGTAAGTATAATGGTAAACTCGATCCCACTACTCTGTATTCATGGTTACATCAATTTGAAGCTTACTTTGCCGCAGTTAGGAAATCAGATATTGACAAAGTGATCTTAGCCAGTTGGTATTTGGAAGGTGAGGCCATTCCTTGGTGGACTCAGTGGGCTCATGCCCACACCAGATCAGGTATGGCAGCTTATGGGTGGGACGAGTTCGTCCGTGACCTTAAGCAGCGGTTTTTACCGCCCCACTACCTTGAGCGACTCGAAGACGAGTTCAGGGGTGCGCGTCAGAATGCGCAACCAGTCCTTCAGTTTGCCAATAGAATTTCGACCTTGTGTCTACAATTAGGCTTATCTGATGCGGACAAGAAAGGGCAGTTTTTGTATGGCCTGGACACGCACATCCAATGGGAGGTGCGTATGTTTAGACCAGCCACCTTTGAGGACGCACTCTCGCTTGCGCAGAGTGCAGAAATGAAACACAATGGTGGCAAGCCCAAGACTTCCCAGCCGGCTTCTCCCAAGGCTAACACCTCGGGGGGCAAAAGCCAGAACCAGACGGGGTCTTCCCCAGGACAGAGCCCGGGAGCCTCTGGCTCCAAGAACTCAAACAATGCGTCTAAGCTTACTCCAGACCAGAAAGCGGAGGCAGGCAAGACAGGTGGCAAGTTGAGTGCTGAGGAGCTTGCTCAGTACAGGAAGGAGGGTAGATGTTACTTTTGTCACACAAAAGGACATACTTCTCGGGATTGTCCGAAGAAGCCTCCAAAGCCCGCCGCCGCCTCCACAGCTTCCGTGGTGAGCACAGCTCCCACACAGACCCCAGCGGCGACCCCTAGTTCTTCAAACCCCGGTGCTTCAGTTGGAGCAATTATTAGCCGGGAGCTCGAAGATAAGCAGAAGGGCGCCCATGACCAGGAGTATGAGCGCAACGAATTGCTCAAGTCCTTTGGCTACATAGGTGGCCAGAGAGTCGTTGTCTTGTTTGACAGCGGCAGTACGGAGGATGTGATCACGGAAGAGGCCGCTAGGCGTGCCCGTTTCGAGCTCACTCCGGTGGACAAACAAGTTGAGGGTTTTAGCACAGGTATGACTACGAGCGTCAAGTATGAAGCTCTAGGTGCTAAATTAGTCATTCAGGGCATAGAGTTTGTGCGTGACTTTATGGTTGCCCCTCTTGTAGGAGCAGACATAATTTTGGGTATCCAGTGGTTTCACAAGTTTCTTCCTGATGTCAAGTGGGACAAGCACACGTTCCAGATTGATCGGAATGTGTCAAACACCCCTGTGACCATTAAGTGTGAGCCAGGTATTCCAAACTTTCCGCTCATAAGCCACTTGCAGGCTAAGCGAGCAGTCAGGAAAGGCGCACAGTGTGCGATGATTTACGTCCAGACATCCCAGACGGTGGCCAGTGCTTCCGAGAAGTACTCGGTTCTCCATGAAAAGTTCCAGAAGATTTTTCTTCGGGACAGTCTCCCTCCCCAGCTTCCCCCGTCCAGACCGGAGGATCACAAGATTGACCTCCTCCCAGGCTCGGAACCCCCGAGCAAGTTTCCGTATCGCCTTTCTAAGGCAATGGAATCGGAGTTGGACCGCCAACTCCAAGAATTGTTGCAAGCTGGCTTCATCCGCCCCAGTGTGTCGCCATTTGCAGCACCGATCCTATTTGTCAAGAAGAAAGATGGGTCTTCTCGGTTGTGTGTCGATTATCGTGCACTCAACAAGCTGACTATCAAGAGCAGATTCCCGATGCCTCGAATCGACTATATTCTCGAGAGGCTGAATGGAGCTAAGGTGTTCTCTAAATTGGATTTAAAGAGTGGGCATTCAAGGGCCAGGACAGCCAAGGGTTTTGCTAAAGCTAAGGGGTGAAGGACTGAAGGTCAAGGGCAGGTTTTCCAGCCAAGAAAAGGTCAAGTACTTTGTATTTGTTTCAGATTTACATCATTCTAATAAAGCAAATACACCATCCGTGGTGGGGGCCCTACAGAGGGTAATTGGGACCCAATACTGTGTCCTTCTCCATCTCCCCCTTCTCTCTCTATTTTCTGCACATCGTCTTTCAGTTTGTGCGTTAATTCCGTCGCGAAAAGAGTGCTGTTTTCTGAGTTTTGAAGTACCGATCCTTCTCCGAAGCTTCCGCATATTACAGTGGTATCAGAGCCTACTTCAAGGACGAAGATTCAGCAAAGAAAACCAGAAAATTTTTTCGCTCGTGTGGTTGGTTTCTAGACGCCGGTGGACTACCCTTTTCGGAGTGACTCCTGTCCCTCGAAGGACGGTTGGTTTTTAGCCTCCGGAAGCCTCCGGAAGTCTCCCACACAGATAGTGGATGGTCAGATTGCGTTCCGGAAAGGAACTGCATATTCCCGCTATGGCGAGCTTTGGCGACGAGAGAGAACCAGAACCATGGGACCAGAGTGCACCAGGCAGCCCAGCTCGGGCACCCGGCTTGAGTGTACAAGACATGTTCCAGCAGATGATGCGAGCAATCGCAGACCAGACAACCAAGTTGGACGAGCAGAAGGCGCGGATTTTGGCTCTGGAGGAGCGTTCTCGCTCTCCAGCGTCGCGTTTTCCATCTCCTCCTCCCTCTCCTTCCGTACCCCAGATACCAGATCCTCGTCACAGGGACCCTCTCGAGGGGTCACAGCCGCAGTCAAGCTCCTTGCTTGAGAGGCAGATACGGGCATTGGAGATTCGACAACGAGAAGACGAAGCCATGCGACGAGTGGAACACGAGCATTACCTCCGAGCTTTGGACGCCAGATTGACACCGGCGGCGCCCTCGAATCATTTTCCCGAGAAAATGAACTTCAGTAAGTATAATGGTAAACTCGATCCCACTACTCTGTATTCATGGTTACATCAATTTGAAGCTTACTTTGCCGCAGTTAGGAAATCAGATATTGACAAAGTGATCTTAGCCAGTTGGTATTTGGAAGGTGAGGCCATTCCTTGGTGGACTCAGTGGGCTCATGCCCACACCAGATCAGGTATGGCAGCTTATGGGTGGGACGAGTTCGTCCGTGACCTTAAGCAGCGGTTTTTACCGCCCCACTACCTTGAGCGACTCGAAGACGAGTTCAGGGGTGCGCGTCAGAATGCGCAACCAGTCCTTCAGTTTGCCAATAGAATTTCGACCTTGTGTCTACAATTAGGCTTATCTGATGCGGACAAGAAAGGGCAGTTTTTGTATGGCCTGGACACGCACATCCAATGGGAGGTGCGTATGTTTAGACCAGCCACCTTTGAGGACGCACTCTCGCTTGCGCAGAGTGCAGAAATGAAACACAATGGTGGCAAGCCCAAGACTTCCCAGCCGGCTTCTCCCAAGGCTAACACCTCGGGGGGCAAAAGCCAGAACCAGACGGGGTCTTCCCCAGGACAGAGCCCGGGAGCCTCTGGCTCCAAGAACTCGAACAATGCGTCTAAGCTTACTCCAGACCAGAAAGCGGAGGCAGGCAAGACAGGTGGCAAGTTGAGTGCTGAGGAGCTTGCTCAGTACAGGAAGGAGGGTAGATGTTACTTTTGTCACACAAAAGGACATACTTCTCGGGATTGTCCGAAGAAGCCTCCAAAGCCCGCCGCCGCCTCCACAGCTTCCGTGGTGAGCACAGCTCCCACACAGACCCCAGCGGCGACCCCTAGTTCTTCAAACCCCGGTGCTTCAGTTGGAGCAATTATTAGCCGGGAGCTCGAAGATAAGCAGAAGGGCGCCCATGACCAGGAGTATGAGCGCAACGAATTGCTCAAGTCCTTTGGCTACATAGGTGGCCAGAGAGTCGTTGTCTTGTTTGACAGCGGCAGTACGGAGGATGTGATCACGGAAGAGGCCGCTAGGCGTGCCCGTTTCGAGCTCACTCCGGTGGACAAACAAGTTGAGGGTTTTAGCACAGGTATGACTACGAGCGTCAAGTATGAAGCTCTAGGTGCTAAATTAGTCATTCAGGGCATAGAGTTTGTGCGTGACTTTATGGTTGCCCCTCTTGTAGGAGCAGACATAATTTTGGGTATCCAGTGGTTTCACAAGTTTCTTCCTGATGTCAAGTGGGACAAGCACACGTTCCAGATTGATCGGAATGTGTCAAACACCCCTGTGACCATTAAGTGTGAGCCAGGTATTCCAAACTTTCCGCTCATAAGCCACTTGCAGGCTAAGCGAGCAGTCAGGAAAGGCGCACAGTGTGCGATGATTTACGTCCAGACATCCCAGACGGTGGCCAGTGCTTCCGAGAAGTACTCGGTTCTCCATGAAAAGTTCCAGAAGATTTTTCTTCGGGACAGTCTCCCTCCCCAGCTTCCCCCGTCCAGACCGGAGGATCACAAGATTGACCTCCTCCCAGGCTCGGAACCCCCGAGCAAGTTTCCGTATCGCCTTTCTAAGGCAATGGAATCGGAGTTGGACCGCCAACTCCAAGAATTGTTGCAAGCTGGCTTCATCCGCCCCAGTGTGTCGCCATTTGCAGCACCGATCCTATTTGTCAAGAAGAAAGATGGGTCTTCTCGGTTGTGTGTCGATTATCGTGCACTCAACAAGCTGACTATCAAGAGCAGATTCCCGATGCCTCGAATCGACTATATTCTCGAGAGGCTGAATGGAGCTAAGGTGTTCTCTAAATTGGATTTAAAGAGTGGGCATTCAAGGGCCAGGACAGCCAAGGGTTTTGCTAAAGCTAAGGGGTGAAGGACTGAAGGTCAAGGGCAGGTTTTCCAGCCAAGAAAAGGTCAAGTACTTTGTATTTGTTTCAGATTTACATCATTCTAATAAAGCAAATACACCATCCGTGGTGGGGGCCCTACAGAGGGTAATTGGGACCCAATACTGTGTCCTTCTCCATCTCCCCCTTCTCTCTCTATTTTCTGCACATCGTCTTTCAGTTTGTGCGTTAATTCCGTCGCGAAAAGAGTGCTGTTTTCTGAGTTTTGAAGTACCGATCCTTCTCCGAAGCTTCCGCATATTACAGTGGTATCAGAGCCTACTTCAAGGACGAAGATTCAGCAAAGAAAACCAGAAAATTTTTTCGCTCGTGTGGTTGGTT
The DNA here is from genome assembly GCF_041138505.1 of Cibotium barometz. Taxonomy (NCBI): domain Eukaryota; kingdom Viridiplantae; phylum Streptophyta; class Polypodiopsida; order Cyatheales; family Cibotiaceae; genus Cibotium; species Cibotium barometz. Next base: position 7,511,466 of record NC_141105.1, read on the forward strand.
TCTAGACGCCGGTGGACTACCCTTTTCGGAGTGACTCCTGTCCCTCGAAGGACGGTTGGTTTTTAGCCTCCGGAAGCCTCCGGAAGTCTCCCACACAGATAGTGGATGGTCAGATTGCGTTCCGGAAAGGAACTGCATATTCCCGCTATGGCGAGCTTTGGCGACGAGAGAGAACCAGAACCATGGGACCAGAGTGCACCAGGCAGCCCAGCTCGGGCACCCGGCTTGAGTGTACAAGACATGTTCCAGCAGATGATGCGAGCAATCGCAGACCAGACAACCAAGTTGGACGAGCAGAAGGCGCGGATTTTGGCTCTGGAGGAGCGTTCTCGCTCTCCAGCGTCGCGTTTTCCATCTCCTCCTCCCTCTCCTTCCGTACCCCAGATACCAGATCCTCGTCACAGGGACCCTCTCGAGGGGTCACAGCCGCAGTCAAGCTCCTTGCTTGAGAGGCAGATACGGGCATTGGAGATTCGACAACGAGAAGACGAAGCCATGCGACGAGTGGAACACGAGCATTACCTCCGAGCTTTGGACGCCAGATTGACACCGGCGGCGCCCTCGAATCATTTTCCCGAGAAAATGAACTTCAGTAAGTATAATGGTAAACTCGATCCCACTACTCTGTATTCATGGTTACATCAATTTGAAGCTTACTTTGCCGCAGTTAGGAAATCAGATATTGACAAAGTGATCTTAGCCAGTTGGTATTTGGAAGGTGAGGCCATTCCTTGGTGGACTCAGTGGGCTCATGCCCACACCAGATCAGGTATGGCAGCTTATGGGTGGGACGAGTTCGTCCGTGACCTTAAGCAGCGGTTTTTACCGCCCCACTACCTTGAGCGACTCGAAGACGAGTTCAGGGGTGCGCGTCAGAATGCGCAACCAGTCCTTCAGTTTGCCAATAGAATTTCGACCTTGTGTCTACAATTAGGCTTATCTGATGCGGACAAGAAAGGGCAGTTTTTGTATGGCCTGGACACGCACATCCAATGGGAGGTGCGTATGTTTAGACCAGCCACCTTTGAGGACGCACTCTCGCTTGCGCAGAGTGCAGAAATGAAACACAATGGTGGCAAGCCCAAGACTTCCCAGCCGGCTTCTCCCAAGGCTAACACCTCGGGGGGCAAAAGCCAGAACCAGACGGGGTCTTCCCCAGGACAGAGCCCGGGAGCCTCTGGCTCCAAGAACTCGAACAATGCGTCTAAGCTTACTCCAGACCAGAAAGCGGAGGCAGGCAAGACAGGTGGCAAGTTGAGTGCTGAGGAGCTTGCTCAGTACAGGAAGGAGGGTAGATGTTACTTTTGTCACACAAAAGGACATACTTCTCGGGATTGTCCGAAGAAGCCTCCAAAGCCCGCCGCCGCCTCCACAGCTTCCGTGGTGAGCACAGCTCCCACACAGACCCCAGCGGCGACCCCTAGTTCTTCAAACCCCGGTGCTTCAGTTGGAGCAATTATTAGCCGGGAGCTCGAAGATAAGCAGAAGGGCGCCCATGACCAGGAGTATGAGCGCAACGAATTGCTCAAGTCCTTTGGCTACATAGGTGGCCAGAGAGTCGTTGTCTTGTTTGACAGCGGCAGTACGGAGGATGTGATCACGGAAGAGGCCGCTAGGCGTGCCCGTTTCGAGCTCACTCCGGTGGACAAACAAGTTGAGGGTTTTAGCACAGGTATGACTACGAGCGTCAAGTATGAAGCTCTAGGTGCTAAATTAGTCATTCAGGGCATAGAGTTTGTGCGTGACTTTATGGTTGCCCCTCTTGTAGGAGCAGACATAATTTTGGGTATCCAGTGGTTTCACAAGTTTCTTCCTGATGTCAAGTGGGACAAGCACACGTTCCAGATTGATCGGAATGTGTCAAACACCCCTGTGACCATTAAGTGTGAGCCAGGTATTCCAAACTTTCCGCTCATAAGCCACTTGCAGGCTAAGCGAGCAGTCAGGAAAGGCGCACAGTGTGCGATGATTTACGTCCAGACATCCCAGACGGTGGCCAGTGCTTCCGAGAAGTACTCGGTTCTCCATGAAAAGTTCCAGAAGATTTTTCTTCGGGACAGTCTCCCTCCCCAGCTTCCCCCGTCCAGACCGGAGGATCACAAGATTGACCTCCTCCCAGGCTCGGAACCCCCGAGCAAGTTTCCGTATCGCCTTTCTAAGGCAATGGAATCGGAGTTGGACCGCCAACTCCAAGAATTGTTGCAAGCTGGCTTCATCCGCCCCAGCGTGTCGCCATTTGCAGCACCGATCCTATTTGTCAAGAAGAAAGATGGGTCTTCTCGGTTGTGTGTCGATTATCGTGCACTCAACAAGCTGACTATCAAGAGCAGATTCCCGATGCCTCGAATCGACTATATTCTCGAGAGGCTGAATGGAGCTAAGGTGTTCTCTAAATTGGATTTAAAGAGTGGGTACCACCAGGTTCGGATTGTTGAGGGGGACATCCCCAAGACAGCTTTCCGTACAGAACGGGCCCACTATGAATTTGTGGTCATGCCATTTGGTTTGACGAACGCCCCAGCTACATTTAACCGCATGATGATGCGTATTTTCCGGGAGTTGATTGGAGTGTGTGTGTTCATATTTTTGGACGACATACTCATATTTTCAGCTACAGTTGAGCAGCATGACGTTGATGTGGAGAAAGTCCTTAGGTTGCTGGAAAGCAACGAGCTCTATGTCAATGAAAAGAAGTCAGAATTTTATCTGTTCCAGGTACATTACTTGGGATATATAATCAGTGCCGAAGGCATTCGACTTGATCCGGCTAAAGTGGCCGAGATTGTTAACTGGGAAGTACCTCAGACTGCTTATGACATTAGATCATTTGTGGGTATATGCCAGGCATATTCCACCCACATTGATAAGTTTTCTGATCTCTCGGCAGACCTCACCGATCTGCTAAAGGGAGTGGAAACAAGGAGGCAAAAGATTCGAATGACTCCACGAGCGTTGGAGGCATTCCAGAACCTCAAGGTGGCTTTGTCAGAAGCGCCTTGTCTAGCCCTTGCCTCATGGGACGAACCATTTCAGGTGATCACCGATGCGAGTAACATCGCAATTGGCGGTGTATTGCAACAGAATGGTCATCCAGTAGCTTACATGTCTCGTAAGTTACTGCCCGCCGAAAAGAATTACTCAGTCTACGATCGTGAACTCCTAGCAGTCATTCAAGCCTTGAAACATTGGAAACATTTCTTGTATGGCCGTGACTTCGAGGTTCGCACTGACCATCAGGCATTGCGCTGGATTCAGACAATGCCAAGTGCACAGTGGAGTGATCGACAACACCGCTGGAGTCAGATATTCCAGCAGTTCGGTGGAATGATTGAGTACCTTCCAGGAAAGGCCAATCCAGTGGCCGATGCTTTGAGCAGGAAGGGACAAGTATCTGCGATTCAGACCACTAGACTTGACCTTGTTGGTACAGGACTAGAAGACATGAAGCACACGTACGCGGATTCCGAGGAATTCGGTACACAGTGGGAACAGGCATTGGATGCCACAGGACCATGCCATTTTCTGATACGCGATGGTTGGCTTTACTACAAAGGCCGACTGTGTGTCATGAAATCATTCCGGGCAGCTCTTCTCCATGATGCCCATGACGCCATTACAGGTGGTCATAGGGGCATGAATTCGACTCTGGAGAAATTAGAACGGCAATACTATTGGCCAAAGATGAGGCGTGATGTGTTTACTTATGTACAACGCTGTGACATTTGTCACAAGGTGAAAGCTCCTCGTGGAAGGAAGATAGGGTTGTTACAGCCTTTACCAATTCCTGAGGGTCCTTTCCAAGACATTTCGATGGACTTTGTCACAAATCTGCCTCCCAGTCCGAGTAAGCGTAATACACAGTGTTTGACTATTGTTGACAGGTTCAGCAAATTTGTGATGCTTATTCCTTGCAGGGCCAATGTGATAGCCGAGGATGTTGCCCAGCTATTCATTCGGCATTGGTACCCGATTGGTGGGATTCCTAGGTCCATAGTGTCAGACCGAGATGCCAAGTTTACCAGTCATTTTTGGAGGGCATTGTTTGATAATTTTGGTACTAAGTTGAATTTTTCCAGTGCATTCCACCCACAGACAGATGGCCAGACAGAGATATACAACCAGTTGGCCTTTGATGTGCTGAAGTGTTATGTCCACGATCAGCAAGGTAAGTGGGAATCGTTTCTGCCTTTAGTTCAAGCTGTTTTGAATGACTCTTTTTCTTCAGCTATTGGCAGGACTCCATATGAGGCAGCGTTTGGAAGACCTTTCCAGTCGTTGTTAACCAGGACGTCGTCTTCAATACCGGAGGCGAACAGAGTGACGGAGTCTTACCAGGAGATCCTAGAGTCCGTCAAAGACAGATTGGCTAAAGCGCAAGAGGCCTACACTCGACAGGCCAATAAAGACCGAAGGGACATGAAGTTTTCGGAAGGAGATTGGGTATATCTTCGGATTATGAAGCAAAGATTGAAGCAGGTGGGCAAGCGATGCCCAAAGTTGTCTTTCAGGAGCTTCGGACCATTCCCCATCCGGAAAAAGATTAATGAGGTGTCTATGCAGTTAAAGCTACCTCCGAGTTGGACTATGCACGATGTATTTCATGTCAGTTGGTTGAAGCCATATGCAGGTCCACCCCCTTCAGAGGTCAAAGACGAAGCGGAACCAGACATTATAGATGAAGCAGAGGTAATGGTTCCAGAACAGATCCTTCTGCACCGTTTCAAGCATGGCTCAGGCCGAAGACTACGACAGTTCCTCACGAAGTTTCAGGACCGAGGAACTCATGAAGCGGTATGGCTCGACAAAGAATTCTTCGAAGACTATCCGGCTTTATTGACGGATTATTTGGAGGCTATGCAGCTTCCGTCAAGTTAAGCAGAAGGGGATGTCACGTGCATCCCGCACTTGGATGCCACGTGGACATTCTGTACAGTAGGTGCAGGACCTGGGATGGTGAACTGGTCCCATGTGAGCCCAGTCCGGGACGAGTCAGCCAGGGATCCATCTCAGTCGTCCGAGGTCAGGTGTGCATTGTCCTGCACATGAGTCCAAGGTCAGGTGTGCATTGTCCTGCACATGAAGCAGTGCCAGTCCGCGCTGTGAGTCTCCCTCTGGAATGATGTCGGATGTGCTGTGTATCTGGTTTGCAACTGGATGCCAGACATCTGTAGGCATGTAGTCTGCATGTAGAGATGGGGCCAGCCCATAGGGCTACCCCAGTGTAGGTATTTGCATGTGCATACTTAGATGGGCATGGGGGAGGTGTAGAACCACCCCCAAGGGGCCAGGAGGGCCCAAGACTTTGCCCACCAGCCAAGGCAAGGGCTGGAGGGGCAGTCGGCCAGCTCCAGAGCCTCTGGACAGGCAGCCGACAGAGGGGTTAAGCCCTAGACAGTAGGCAGCCAGGTGTAGGGGCAGTCCCCACACCTATGCGCAGCATGCCCAGCAGCCAGGGGCTGTTCCAGAGTTATGCGCAGGCTGGACAGGGGCTAAACCAGTGTGAAAAACACTTTATTAAAGTGTGAAAACATTTAATGATGAATCTCAGTCGTGGGTGCTTCATAAAGCCAGCCGACTGGATGCTTTGAAGGGTATAAAAGCCCAGCCCTTAATCCCATTATAGCATCTCACAATTCACCAAGAGCTCCAAGCATTCAAGGGCCAGGACAGCCAAGGGTTTTGCTAAAGCTAAGGGGTGAAGGACTGAAGGTCAAGGGCAGGTTTTCCAGCCAAGAAAAGGTCAAGTACTTTGTATTTGTTTCAGATTTACATCATTCTAATAAAGCAAATACACCATCCGTGGTGGGGGCCCTACAGAGGGTAATTGGGACCCAATACTGTGTCCTTCTCCATCTCCCCCTTCTCTCTCTATTTTCTGCACATCGTCTTTCAGTTTGTGCGTTAATTCCGTCGCGAAAAGAGTGCTGTTTTCTGAGTTTTGAAGTACCGATCCTTCTCCGAAGCTTCCGCATATTACAGTGCAAGCCTAGCCACTCATACACAGGTGCCAAAAAGCTTGGCCTATCAACCACACGCTGTCCACCTAGCTTTAAAAAATGGAGCCTTCTAGCTTTGTTTTGTGGGGAGGAAAGTGAAAGCAAGTTTTTTTTATAAACAAAGTTAGCGTTTTGTGTTAGTTTGTTTTTCATTTACTCCCATAAACCTCACTTCTTCTCAAAATATGTTAAAGAAAAAGAGTTCTTCTCTTTTACTCACTATTGCATAAGCACTAGAGAGAAAAAAGGTGTGGACCTTCGATTGTGCTTTTTAACTGGCAACAAGCTCTCATGGAGGAGCATGAACAACCAACTGTCCTATGGATGAGGGCCATGCTCCTCCTTATGCTGGTCATCGAGGTATATTGCCTACTATGCCCGTGATTTAGCGCTACTTCTTTTGGCCAGCCATGCGCAATGACATCGACGCATATGTACGTGCAAGTATCACCTGTCAAAAGGTGAAATTTGATAGGTAAACGACTCCACATTTGCTTCAGCCATTGCCTATTCCCTCGCAGCCATGGAAAAGTATAGCTATGGACTTCATAATGGATTTGCCAAGGACACAACAAGATAATGATTCTACGGACTTCATAACAGATATGCCAAGGACCCACCATGGTAATGATGCTATATGGACAATTGTGGACATGTTTAGAAAGCAAGCACATTTCTTACCTATCAAGAAGACCATTAAACCCAAGTACATGGTGAAGGTCTTTCTTGCACATGCATTCAAGCATCATGGTATGCCGAAATCCATTGTGGAGATAGAGATCTCAAGACTAAAAGCCTCCATAACATGGGCACTAAATTGGATTTTTCATCGGCTTGTCATCCACGAACGTATGGCCAAAATGAGGTTGCCAACTCAGCTGTGATAGATCTTCTCAAGTGCTATGTTGCAAGTCAAAAGACCGCGTGGAAGAAGTATTTATTGCTTGTCCAGTTTGCTTACAACAACACGGGATTAGTCTTGAGGATTGTAAGCCTGTTGAAACAGGTGCGAGCCTAAGCATTCAGGATTCCGGTGAGCCTTTTGATCAGGCACAATATCAACACACTGTTGAATGCTTGATCTACTTATGCAACTGCGGCCAGACATTCAATATGGGACCTCACAATTGAGTAGATTTATGCATTGCCCAGGTACCAGGTATTGGCAAGTTGTCAATCGGGTTTTCCGCTACTTACAAGGCACTTAGTTTCTTGGATTGTTCTATCCCAAGGATGGTAAGTCACAGCTACATGCTTTCAGTGGTTCGGACTGGGCAAGATGTTACACACTAGGGTGTCCACTAGCGGATTTCGCTTCTTTCTTGGTGGTTCATGAATATCATGGCTCAGCAAGAAACAGCTGACAGTGGCTCTGTAAAGCTTTTATAGCTTTATTAACATGATTAAGACTTAATTAATGAACATAAGACAAATACTGCAGGAAAAGACTGAGTTGTTTGCATTGAGACGGGGGTCTTTCTTAAATAGATGCCGAAAGTGTACAAGTGAAGAGACACATCCTTGGGAAGAGATATGGCTCTTGAATCAATGGTTATGTCCTTTGAACTTAGAGGTGTGTCTTTTAATGAATAGAGAGATCCTTTGATAGTGACCCATGTGTAAGAGTGTGACTCTTCACATGTGTCTTTTTAGTTAATAAGAGATTAAGGAGTAATTAAGGAGAGATTAAAAAAGTTAGTCACAATCGTGACATTCCCTCCCACTTAAAATAAGACTTCGGCTAAGAAGAGATGGTTGTCTTTGAAAGAATTCCCGAAGAAGTTCTGGATATTCCCGTAAGTCTTCATCACTTTGCCAAGTAGAGTCGGAATCATCAAGATCTCTCCATTTAACCAAAAATTCTATAGTGATCTTATGTCGTGTTTCTTTCTGTTAGACATCAAGAATTGTCTCTGGAATTAAGAGTATGTGTTCATCTTCGGTTTCTAGAACATAATCCAAAATATCTAAAACTAGAAAATCACCGTCCACAAACTTCTTGAGCCAAGAAATATGAAAAGTTGGATGAATTCTACCCCAAGAAGGCGGTAACTCCAACTTATAACTGAGAGATGAGTTCTTCTTAATAATACGAAAGGGTCCATAATATCTTGGGCGAAGCTTTGGGAAGATTGATTTCACTGTCTTGTATCGATGAGGGGCAATATATAATAATACCAAGTCTCCTTCTTGAAATTCAATGTGACGACGATGCTTATTAGCTGTGCGCTGATATTGCTCTTGGACGCTGACCATCTTATCCTTAATCTGTAATTAGAATATCTTGCATTTACTGAATGAGTTGGTCTGCTAAAGCCACTTTATGTTGAAGAACAAAGTTGGCAGAAACAAGGGGAGTACGGCCATAAGCTGCTTGAAAAGGTGTCATTCCAATAGCTGAATGATAAGAATTATTATAAGCAAATTCCACCAAAGGTAAATATTCATCCCATGAAGCTAATCGAGACTGAACATAATGACCCAGCATTTCTTCCAAAATCTAATTAACTCGTTCCGTTTGTCCATCTGTCTGTGGATGATAAGCAAAGCTAAAGAGTAAATCTGTACCAAGAGACTTGAATATCGAAGTCCAAAAATGTCCTGTAAACTTTGAATCTCGATCAGAAACTATAGATTTTGGCAATCCATAAAGTTTAAAGATATACTGTATGAATAGTACTGCAATATCTAAAGCCTGGGCTGCTTTCTTGCACGGAATGAAATGTGCCATTTTAGAAAATCTGTCAACCACCACAAGAATCTGTGTATTGCCTTTAGAAGAACGTGGCGATGAAGTGATAAAATCCAAACTAATACTTTCCCAGCGTTCATTGGGAACTGGAAGTGATTGAAGAAGACCAGCTGGAACTTGTCTGCTAGCTTTCATACGTTGGCACGAGAGACATGCTGTAACAAACTTAATAGCATCTTGCTTCATTTGAGGCCAATAGTATGTAGCTGTCAAAAGACGATATGTCTTGTTGATGCTTGGGTGTGCAGCATAAGTGACCTCGTGATGTTCTTTCACCAATACTCTTCGAACATGAGTATCATGAGGTATACAAATACGATCCTGATAATATAATAAACCATCCACTATTGTATATACTTCATAAATCTTCAAGTCGGAAGGAGTTGCATTCTGAGAATTGAGAATTCGAAATGCATTTCCAAAATCACGATCTTTTGAATAACGGTCCTTGAAACTTTGAGGTATATCCATTTCAACTATAGAAATAGCCCGAAGCTGGTGACATACGACTGAGGGCATCTGTAACAACATTGGTAAGACCAGGAACATACTCAATTGTCATATAAAAATTGGCTAAGAATTCAACCCAACGCGCTTGCCTAGCATTCATAATTGGCTACGTGAAGACATATTTCAAAGAATGATGATCTGTTTTCACCACTGAATCCCCACTAAGGAGATAATGTTTCCATGCACGATAGGCATGAACAATAGCCAAAAATTCCTTGTCATATACCGGGTATCTTACTTGAATTGCAGAGTGCTTATGACTGTCAAACGCGATAGCACGTCCTTGTTGCATCAAGACGGCACCAGTGGCAATATCAGAAGCATCCGTGCAAACATCAAAGGGGAGAGTAGGGTCAGGAATAGCCATGATAGGAGTTGTTGTCAAAGCTGTCTTTAAATTTTCAAAAGCTTGTGTTGCGGCTTCAGTCCATTTGAATGCAAGAGCGGACTTTAGAAGTTCTGTGAGAGGAGCAGCTATTTCGGAAAATCGATGATCCTTTATGTGATAGAAGTTGGCAAGTCCCAAGAAAGAACGAACATCATGGATGTTTGTGGAAGTTGGTCAATTGACAATAACCTTTATTTTCTTTGGATCCACGGAAATACCGTCTGCTGAAACAACATGTCCAAGGTACTCCAAGGATGTCTTGAAGAATTCACTTTTGCCTGGATTAATATAAAGAGCATTGTCACGAAGCACTTGGAAAACAATCTTAAGATGTGCCTTGTGTTCTTCCATATTACGACTGAACACCAGGATGTCGTCAAGATAGATAATGACGAACTTGTCCAGAAAAGGACGAAAAAGATCATTCATTAGACTCATAAATGTTGCAGGGGCATTGGTTAACCCGAATGGCATGACCAAGTACTCGTAATGATCATATTTTGTGCGAAAAGCTGTCTTATATTCATCACCTTCGCGAATGCGAATCTGATGATATCTAAACTTAAGATCAATTTTGGAAAAGACCTTTGCATGGAGCAATTGATCAAACAATTTATCAATGCGCGGAAGAGGATACTTATTCTTGATAGTCAACTTATTAAGGACACGATAGTCGATGCAAAGGCACAGACTTATCCTTCTTTTTCACCAAAAGTACTGGAGCTCCAAAAGGGCTTTTGCTTGGTCGAATATGTCCTTTCTCCAAAAGTTCAGTAAGTTGTCGTTGTATCTCCTGAGATTCTGTAAAAGAAACTCGATATGGAGCACAAGTAGGTGGAGCACTGCCAGGAAGGAGATCAATAGCATGGTCGACTGGTCGCCGAGGTGGGAGAACCGCAAGAAGCTCTTGAGGAAAAAGATCCAAGTATGGAGCAAAGAAAGGTTGCCTGAGGTACATCACCTTTGTATCTATGTCCTCGGGAGGATCGTTGGCTGAATAGACCATTAAAAGTGCTGAGGAACAACCACTCTTGCGGACCCACCGTTTCACTTGAAAGCTGAAAAGGTTACAAGCATATCATTTTGAGCAAATTGTATGGAATGGTTCCGGAAACTGATCAGGGGATCGTATTGATACAACCATTCTTGACCAAGGATCATATCATTTGTCACGATACCAATTTGTCACGATAGTGCTGAATTCGAAAGGAGAGGTGTTTGGCAACGGTGTTACACAAGGATGTGGAACCATCGGCAAGCTCTACGTCATAAATAACAGCACTTTGAGAAGTCCGAATCTTCAATCTCTGAGTCAAGGTGGTTCCCACAAAGTCATGAGAACACCCACTGTCAATGAGCACCTGAATAGGGTGACTGGAAATAGAACCAAAACCTAAGTAGACCACTGGGGCAATGGTGAAGAGGCAACTTGTGCTGTGGCAGTAGCGGTAATCACTGAAGCATGTGCAATAGCATGGTGATTATCTGCACACTTTCCTTTGTCAGCAACTAGGAGTTTCTCCTCGGAAGTGGAGGGTTCAGCACAGGCTTAGTTCCGTACGTCGTAGGGATCAGATCGTACGTACGATTCGTACCGTACGGTACTGTACGTATCCGTACGATCAAGTACGATTCTTCCCTGTTTCTGCCCGTTGGAAGTAGCCATTTTTCTGCCCGTTTTTTTGGCTGTTTTCCTTTCATCTCTCCTGAGTCCTTCTATAAAAACCTCAAGGACCAAGCCTCTTCTCCATCTACTCCAAGCCTCTCCTCCACCACCCTCCATCTACTCCAAGCCTCTACTCCAAGCGGCAAGCCTCTCCTCCACCCTCCTCCAAGCTTCTTCCATCCCACTTGAGCCTCTACTCCAAGTTCTCTTCCTCCAAGCTCTTCCCATAGTTCATCTTCTCTACGCTCTCTCCTCTACTCCACGCTTTAGCCCTTCTCTTATCCATCATGCCTCGGGAGAAGCATGAGGCTTTTGATTTGCATTGCCTCAATGTGGAGAAGGACACCAAGAAGTTCAACTCCCATCATTGGACATGCCGATATTGCGGCAAGTCATACACCAGTGGTTGGTGATGATGTAGACTTTTGATATGTTATAGCTCTCTAGGCATTGGGCATCTATCTCCTTCTAGCCCATTGATGATGTATTGTAGTATGTAGTATCATGTATGTACGCATGTTGGCGGTCACCCATGCCATGAGTTTTTGGCCTATCCTTTTGTAGCAATTTTGTAGTCTAATGGCATGATGACATTATATTCATGGTTCTACTATTTTGTAACTTCTTGTCTACAATTTTTAAGTTTAGGAAGTATTTTTATAAAAAAAACGTACTAATATCGTACCGTACCTCAAAAAATTTTAAGGTACCAATTAGTACCGTATTTTATCGTACCGTACCGTATCGTACCTTTCGTACTAACTAAGCCTGGTTCAGCATTAGAATTCTGTCGATGGGTTGGTCTTTTGGGACACTCAAACCAACGATGAGGTCCATTACAAATTATGCACAATCCTGTCTTTTGTTAATCCCGTCCAGAAGGAACAGTGAAAGGACGAGGATTGCGAGATTGGTCACGTCCTTGGTCCCGTCCACGATCCGAACTGCGTGGTTGGAAGGATTGAGAACATCGGGACCGAAAAGAGGACGATCCTTTTGATCGGCGAGGGTGTTGAGAATTATTCCATTGGGGATTAGGCCGGGACGTAGAAGTGCCAGAAGATTCTCTGCGACTATCTTGGTTCATATGAGATCCATTGGCTTTCTGAAACACATTAGCTCGACCGAAAGAGGCCGAATTTCGAGAATTAATGTCTGCAACGCGCTCGGCGTATCGTATGGCATCGGCAAGATCAACACGGTTATATTTCTGAACATCGGCACGCAGTGTGGGGTTAAGACCTTCAACAAAGGCATGAAGTTCGTCTGCTGGGGACAAAGAGTCAATCTCTAGTATCAAGTTGATGAACTGGGAGATATAAGAGACCAAGGAACCAATTTGGTCCAAATGGCGTGAGCGAGTACGGGCTTGGAAATCCGCATTGGCAGGTATGAATTGCTTACTGAGGACCCGCTCGAATTTTTTCCACGTAACCGATTTTCCGACGTGCTGTTGTCGTTGCCACCACAATAAAGCAGTGTCTTTGAGGAGGGATACCGCAAAAATCACCTTTTTGGAATCAGAAAGGGTCATGGTTTCAAAGTAAAACCGCAGTTTGTAGAGCCATTCGTCTAAGATGTGCTTATTGCGCTGACCACCATAAGAGTCAGAGGGTTTAATTTCCAATTTCTTTGTTTTACTAGCTTGTAAAAGATGATAAAGAGTTTTAAGGTCGTCGCCTTCTACCTCGGAAGGAATGACGTCTGCGTTTGCTGGTACTGTTGCTGAAACATCTGCTGCTGGTACGAAACTTGTGTAGGAGTGGCGATCCGTGTGGAGCTGCTGGATCTGCAAAGCCAAGGATGCCATAGACTCCTGGAGTTGCTATTCGAACTGCTGCTGAAGTTACTGCAAAGCTGGCTACCATTTCGGAGGGGCTGGTATGTCAACAGGTTCTGCCATGAGAGAAGATGTTGATGTAGAGGCGTCAGGGTGACAAGGCTCTGGGGGTTTTTGCTCTTGATGACGCCGCTGGACTCTAGTAAGAACCATCGGCAGGAGGGTGCGGCATCTGAAAATCCCGAGAGGAGAGGCTACGTACTGGTGAAGCGGCTATAGACCATACAGTATAGTAAGGGCGATCCTCTGGGACTGGGCTTGCACGAGAGTCTGCTACTGGAGAAGAAGGTACAGGAGTAGGGGCAGCTCTACTGGTGTCAAGGGTGTATATTCTAGTGTAAAGGGGTGCACCGTGAATGAAGATGGATAAACGTCCTCAGAATAGGTGTAATATTCATGAAAAATGATGCTACACTCGGGGAGGATAGTGCCCAGATAAGGATGACGCCTGAGTATAAAACAATAATGATCCAGATCATGTGCAGAAGTACGAACACGGATCACCCACATGTCGAATTCTCGGAGGTGAGAAGTCGGTGTGGCTATCTGAATACGGTAATGAGTGGGCTGGAAAAAGGGAGGCACACTCACTGGAACAGGGATTGAGACCGGTGGAGAAACATGGGTAGGAGAGGGCACTATGGACTGAGAAGGTGTATCCTGTAAATAACTGAAATCATAGGTTTCCTTTGCCATAAGCCATCGGAGAAGAGGGCAATGTGTGTCCACATGATCTGAGAGGTGCTCTTGAACCCGTAAAAAGTGATATTGGCCCCGGATGAGTGGAGAGCCCGCAAAAGAATGAAATGGCGGGTTTCTGATATGTGATACTCCACATTATGTGAGATTTTTATGCCCAAGAAAATGGAAAAATCACTCCTGAAGGAGGTTGCCATAATAAATATTGTTGCAAGAGAAGAAGCACCAAGGATAGTAGCCGTCAATTCAACAGAAAGCACCAACTACAAGTGGCTGGTCCAAACGCACGCATAGACAAAAGGATGCCAACGATGAAGAAGGCTGTGTTCGAAGAAGGGAGGCGCAGCAAGCCGGCACGCAGGAGACCGGTACAGGGCGACGGCAAGCGCTGGCTGAAAACGGCCGAAAGGTTGGTGCTGTTTCGTAGGGACCCGTAAGGTGAGTTTTGTTGTTTTTTTTTTGTAATGTGTGTAAACGTGGCATTAAAGCCTAAGGGGCATAACCCTTTTGGATAATTAAACGACACTTATCCACGGCAGCCTTCGAAGGAAACTTCCACGAAGGGGTGTGTTCGTCACCTACAGCCGACTAGGGAGAGATCCACAAAGGGACGCGACTATTCATGGAAGGGGTCCCTGGCCATGAAGGGGTGCCGATTGAAGAGGTAAGCCTCCTAATAGAAGGCTGTTTTTTTTTTGTCGTGCCTTTATTCAAGAGTGTCCTGCATATGGTTGGCCCAAACTTAATCAATAAAAATTGGGAGTTGGGGGCTGAATTTGATGAGGCATTCTCTGTTACTCTTCCATTCAACACTTGCTACACCCAATTTTAGGGTTTGGGTAGGCTGATTTTAGGGTTAGGGTTAGGACTGATTTTAGGGTTAGGGTTAGGATTTGGGCATGTCACAGGGCGGAAAAAGTTTGCTCTGATACCACTGTAAAGCTTTTATAGCTTTATTAACATGATTAAGACTTAATTAATGAACATAAGACAAATACTGCAAGAAAAGACTGAGTTGTTTGCATTGAGACAAGGGCCTTTCTTAAGTAGAGGCCGAAAGGGTTCAAGTGAAGAGACACATCCTTGGGAAAGGGTGTGGCTCTTGAATCAATGGTTATGTCCTTTGGACTTAGGGGTGTGTCTTTTAATGAATAGACATGTCCTTTGATAGTGACCTATGTGTAAGGGTGTGACCCTTCACAGGTATCTTTTTAGTTAATAAGGGATTAAGGAGTAATTAAGGAGAGATTAAGAGAGTTAGTCACAATCGTGACAGGCTCCACCTAGTTGTAGAGGCTGAGTACAAGGCAACATTTACAGCTACCATTGAGTGTGTATGGCTAAGATGCCTTTTGGCAGATCTTAGTGTTGGAAAAAAGTCTACTCCTATCTACACTAACTCTCAGAGCGCATTGACAATTGCGAGGAACCCAATGGTTCATGCTCGCACAAAGCACATTGAGGTGCATTACCATTATGTTAGGGAGAGACTCCATGCTGAAGAGATCAACTTGATGTATGTCTCTACACATGACAATGTGGCAGATTTGTTCACGAAGGCTGTTCCACATGAAAAGCTTGAAGCTTTCCGCAAAGCTTTAAGCTTATTGACTTTTGGGGATTGATCAGCCATATCCCTGAACATGTTCACATCATCACTCTAGGGGAGTTTGTAGACATCTATGTCATGAGCAATGATGTGTGAACACTCTAGGACCAGCCGGGCCGATTTTTCCCTTGCTAGGAGGTTTCTTCCCCGTGCACAGCATAGGAACACCCTCTTATGTCACTTATTGTCACGTGCATGCATGTGCCATGGCCAATCCTCAGCATGAACAATATTAATCTCTGATTAAGTCAGCATTTAAGGCATCATCGATAGTAGCATTAGTATCATCATCAGCAACATCATTAGCATCAGTATCATCATCACCCGCATTAGGGCCCAGTGGTTTCACAAGTTTACCCCAAACATTGATTGGGACCAGCACATTTTTCAGATTACCTGAAATGTATCCAAGGCCTAGTGATCATTAAGTGTGAACCCGAGATACCTAGCTTTCCGGTCATTAGCCATCTACAGGCTAAACGAGAGATTCG
This sequence comes from Cibotium barometz, assembly GCF_041138505.1. Lineage (NCBI taxonomy): Eukaryota > Viridiplantae > Streptophyta > Polypodiopsida > Cyatheales > Cibotiaceae > Cibotium > Cibotium barometz. The sequence goes on from NC_141105.1 coordinate 7,527,417, forward strand.
AAAAGACGCATAGTGTGCAGTGATCTACGTTAAGACCACCCAAACATTGACCAATGCTTCGTAGAAGGCCCTACATGACCAGTTCCAAAAGATTTTTCTTCGGGACAAATTATGTCACCATTTGGCTACCCAATTAGTCCACCCATGCTTTCTCATCATGTATGTACATTGGACTGGTGTCCATGGCAGTTGTATATGCCAAGGATTGATGCCACTCATGTGATACTGTGGACTTGGCTTTCCGTTGGGACTTGTGCCTCTGTGTAAATGCTCGAAAATGCCTGGTGGATTGGTGTTCCATTGGGTCTGGTACCTCGTGTACTTGCCTGGAGCACGTCTATTTTGGTATAGTCTTATGAATGGGGATTGTCCATACCAATGCTGCATTGCATAGCATCTTTATGTGCTTGCTTGCAATTGAAATTACATGCTATTTTCATGTTTGCTTAACCAGTGTGTAGTTCCGAGTAAGGGAACGCCCACCCGCAAACCGTGCGTGTGAAACTGTCTGCTGACATGGTTATGTGGCATGTGGCAAGTGGTAAGTATTGGTCATAAACCTAGCCTTAGGAGTTAACACTAATTTATAAGTCAGTATGTACACACTTCATTAAGTATGGGGCGACCAAAACTCACTTATAAATTACGACTAACCCGGTGTTCACACACACTCATGTCCCGAGGTGGACAAAACCCAATGTCCACCGCCCAGACCTTATTCCCTTTGTACAAAGGGAGTAACTAGCCATGTGTCCTTTCTAGCTTGCTCCACAAAGCACCTACCTGCCACCTAGAGTGGACAACTCAGCACCTCACTCTTCCCTCTCTCTCTAGAAGAAGGCGCCTCCTTCATGAGGCCATTTGGGCTGTATTTTTTGCACTTTATCCTTCCTAACTCCATATCCAAGCTTACTAAGGTGTTTCCCAAGCTTCCAAGAGTGTTTCAGGATGCTAATCACTCTCCTACATACTCCCAATGACTGAAATTCAGCAAAATAACTCTCTTTCTTGCTGTAATTTCTGGTCCTTTTTCTAAAAACCCTAATTTCAGCCCTCCTCTCTCAAGTTGAACCATAGGGGAAGCTTTCCCAAGGTTCCCTTCATCCTCTTGAAGACTTTTATCGCGAAGAATTGCGACAAATCAAAGATTTCAACACTCCAAGCACTTCCATCGCGAAGACTTTCACTGTCATCAACTCTACTTGCAATTGGTAAGCTTTTATGCTTAAATGTGGAAGCAAGTAGCAAGAGGAAGGAACCGGATTACAAGATCGCATACCCTGTATACCGGTAGCTTCCAATGCATGCTGGTAGCAACTTAGGCATGCCGGTAGCTTCCAATGCACGTCGGTCCAACACATGTTCCACCCATAACGATTAACACATAATTCGCCACTCATTCATTGCCTTCATCCAAAATATTAGTCAATGCACACAGCTGATTAAACACAGCAGGTTTACTTCAACCTTTGCCTATCCCCGACGGACCTTTCATCGACATATCTATGGACTTTGTACGGCCTCTACCAGCATCCACCGGATCCCGTAACACTCAATGTTTTACCATTGTGGATCGCTTTAGTAAATTCTGCATGCTCATCCCATGCAAGCATACGGCCACAGCCGAGGACGCAACCCGTCTGTTTCTCAAGCATTGGTATCCAGTTTGTGGTTTGCCTAGCACCATAACATCAGATAGAGATTCCAAGTTTACCTCGCATTTCTGGAGGGCATTATTTGAAAACTTCGGAACTAAGTTGCAGTTGTCTAGTGCATTCCATCCGCAGACAGATGGCCAAACAGAAATTTATAACCAGCTGGCCTTTGATGTTCTCAAGTCATACTGTCATGACCAGCAGTCCACATGGGAACATTATCTTCCATTGGTCCAAGCTATCTTGAACGACACTCATTCATCCAGTGTCGGACGGACTCCATATGAAGCAGCCTTTGGTCGCCGTTTTTCTTCTCTTTTGACGAGAATGGTTTCTCCATCTTTAGAGGCTTATAAAACCACAGAAGCATTTTCCGAGATCATTGAGTCAATCAAGGACCACTTGACCAAAGCTCAGGAAGCATATAGCAAACACGCAAATAAGTCTAGACGAGATGTCCACTTCAAGGAAGGGGATTGGGTCTATTTGCGTATCATGAAACAGAGATTGAAACAAGTGGGCAAACGTTGTCCCAAGCTTATTATGACCAGCCAACTTGACCAACCCCTATCTAGTATAAATAGGCTTGCATAGGGCTTAGTTTCCCATTCAATCTGCAGTGTGCTAAGAGCTTTTCTCCTCAGCCCTAGAAGTACCCTTGCCTTCAGCCCTAGACTAGTCTCATCCAACCCTTGGAGTACTTGAGTTTTGCTCCAGCCAGCCCTAGTTCTCCAACGCAGCAGTTCAGCAGTTCCTACAGCTATAGGCGCAGCCATACAGCACATCCACAGGCCCAAAACAGCAAGCACCTCTACGTTTCTGCATAGAACACAGCCGCCTGCAGTTCAGTCCTCTACAGCCCTGCGTTTTACAGATCTACAGCAGCCCAGCCCTGCGTTTACAATCCCACAGCAGCCCTACAGTCTACGTTTGCAGATTCCCAGCAGTTTCAGCCTTGATTCATCAGTCTACATCGGTATCCAGCATTCAGTGCATCATCCAGGCATACACCAGTCACCTGGTAAAGGCATTCTATCATTCATAAGCATTTACAGCATTCTAACATAGCTTAGAACAGTCCACCACCTTCTTTTCTCAGCCTCAGGTGTGCAGCTCTTCCTCATGCCCTTGGGAAGAGTGCATAGGCTCGAGATCAGTTCATTGAGGTGTTTCTACAGCCATGTACGGTTCAGCTAGGCTTCCGATCCTCCGAGATCTTGCCTTTGGCTTATCTACAGTCCACAGTCATTCTCTCTAAAGTAATAAAGTAAATACTATCTCCTTATCGGGATAGGGGGCCCTTCAGTGGGTAATTCGAGACCCAATCTGGTGTACAGTTCTCATATATCTCTCTCTCATCTCTTTAAAGTTTGAAGTATTAAAGTGGATTGCTAAACTCACGAAACTTAGGATACAGAAGACGGTGTGAGCATTTGTGTGACAGGATCTTCCAATACAAAGACTTCCGCTGCATATCACACAAGATGACCCCTTGGGATTTGCAAGCTTTCAAGGACCCCAAGGTTGCTTTGTCTGAGGCTCCTTAATTAGCGCTAGCCTCCTGGGATGACCCATTTTAGGTGATCACCAATGCGAGCAACATCGATATCGGAGCAGTCTTGCAACAGAATGGGTATCCAATAGCTAACATGTCCCGTAAGTTGATCCTTGCACAGAAGAACTACTCAGTTTATAACCGGAAACTCCTCGCAATGGTACACGCCCTGAAGTACTAGAAACATTTTCTTTCACGACTTGCACATATGAAATGCGAGATTGCACTCAATGACCGTGTGTGCAATCTCCACATTTGCATCTTGTTGCTTTGCTCGGACCCAAGAGAGAGAGGCCACATTTGCTCCAATGGAGCCTCCAAGTGTGGCTTGCCTCTTATGTGAAACCTCAAACTCACTTGGTCTCTTTGATGAAGAGTTGGAGTTGGTGAAGGGGGAGAAGGATGCGGAGAAGGTTTGGTATTATGACAGTGGTGCTAATAAGCACATTACTTCTCATCATAATTTGTTCTCATCACTTCTATTTGCTCCACAGAGAAACACTGTTACATGTTTGCATTGGCTTCAGATGATGCAAAGCGCAAATTGGAGTGACATTCAACACTGTTGGAGCTAGATTTTCCAACAGTTTGGTGGAACAATCGAGTATCTTCCGGGCAAGGCCAATCCAGTGGCCGATGCCTTGCGCAGGAAAGAAACCGTATCCCACATCCAGTCCACACGGATGAAATTCGCCGGTATCGAACTAGATGAAATGAAGCACAAGTACGCAAATTCCGTGGAATTCGGTATCCAGTGGGTACGGCAGCGGACACCACAAAACCATGCCATTTCTTGATACATGATGGTTGGCTTTTCTACAAAGGTCAACTTTGCGTGTTGAAACATTTCCAGGCAACTCTTCTCAACAATGCCCGTGATGCCATTACTGGTGATAATAGGGACATGAACTCAACTTTGGAGAAGTTAGAGCGGCAATTTTATTGGCCAAGAATGAGGCGAGATGTGTTCCCTCATGTGTAACAATGTCTAGTTTGTCAAAAAGTGAAAGCTCCTCGTGGGAAGAAGATAGGGTTGTTACAATGTTTACCCATTCACGAAGAACCTTTTCAAGACATTTCAATGTATTTTGTGACGAATCTGCCTCCTTGTTCGGGTAAGCATAATACACAATGTTTGACGATTGTTGATCATTTTAGCAAATTTGTAATGCTTATTCCTTGTAGGGCTAACATGACTACTGAGGATGTTGTTAGGTTGTTCATTCGGCATTGGTACCCCATAGGTGGCATACCTAGAACCATTGTGTCAGATCAAGATGCCAAGTTTACCGGTCATTTCTGGAGGGCATTACTTGATAACTTTGGGACTAAGTTGAATTTTTCTAGTGTGAAGCAAAGGTTGAAACAGGTGGGCAAACGATGTCCAAAGTTGTCGTTTCATAGCTTCGGACCCTTCCCCATTTTAAAGAAGATCAATGAGGTTTTCATGAAGTTGAAGCTACCTCACAGTTGGACCATGCACGATGTGTTCCATGTCAGTTGGTTGAAGCCGGAAGCAAATTAGGGCAACCCAAAGCAAATTAGGGCAACTTTTTGGTTTTTGAAAGCTTTCCATTAAAGCTTGACAAGACCTTATTTGAAGGTTTTCTCGCATTATTGACAGACTATTTGGAGGCTTTGCAGCTTCCGTCAATTTAAGCAAAAGGGGATGTCACGTGCATCCGCACTTAAATGGGGATGTCACGTGCATCCGCACTTAAATGGGGATGTCACGTGGACATATCTGCACAAGTAGCTACAAGACCTAGAGTGGAAACTGGTCCCTTGTGAGCCCCCGTCTGGGACGAGTCAACCAAGATTCCACTCTAAGTGTCCAAGGTTAGGTGTACAAGTCCTATATATGGTCTTGGCCAGGTTTGCAAGTCCCACACATGAAGCGGTGCCAATCCGTACTATGAGTCGCCCTCTGGAATGATGAAAAGTGTTCCGGGTGTTCAGCTTGTAGCCAAATACTAGGCTGAGGAATAGCATGTAGTTGCATGTAGCTCTGCATGGAGTATAGGGGGAAACTCTATACTTTGGGCTTGCTAGGGCAGCCCATGGGCCATAGCTCTGGCCCATAAAGCCCTCAGCATGTAAGGCTAGCCCTTATAGGGCAAAGCACTTGATGGCCAGCCTCTAGGAGACAAGGGGCCAGCTGGCCAGCCCCTAGTGGGCAAGGACTGGGTGTCGGCCAGGCCTAGAAGGCCTGGACAACCAGGCGGCCAGCCTCAATGACCTAGGCAGCCAGTTGGCTAGCCCATGGGCAGCCAAACTACAAGGCGGCAATTACACAAGGGCTGCCAGCAGGCAGCCTGGACAGTAAGAGCAAAGGCAGCCAAGCCTTGCAGAGGGTATTTGGGACCCAATCGAGTCTGCTAGTCACTGCAACGCATTTCAGCTTGGCTGAAACCTTGAAACGCTGAAACACATTTTGCATTTCGTGAAACTTTGAAATGCCATTTCTGAAACAACGTTTCCTGTTCTCAGTTTCAACTCTCTCTCTCTCTCTCTCTCTCTCTCTCTCTCTCTCTCTCACAGAGACTATTACATACATACTTACGTGCATGCCATACATACGTATGCATGCACGTACGTATATACGTATATTTATATGTATGTATGTATGTATGTATATATGTGTATTTATGTGTATGTATATATTTGTGTGTGTATGTATGTATATATGTTGGGGGTGTGTGTGTGTGTGTGTGTGTGTAGCCGTTTTGGTCGAGCATTTCAGTAAGCACTTGTCGAGGGGTGAAACGTTTCGGCATTTCCTGCCCCGCTTTGAGATGAAATGTTTTGGGGCAGAAATGTTTCACGGTGACTGTGGCACTAACCTTTCAAAAGCTGTCAACCCACAGTGGAAATTGGAATGTCACAAGGAGACAAAATTGCCATCCACAAAGATGGAAGAGGAGGATCAATTGGAGTCAACCACTCTCTAGAAAAGGCTGAGGTAATGGTCCCAATTCCCATGAAACATGTACAGAAGGTTCTCTCATGAGGCAATGTGAACTCGAGGGGGGGGGGGTTCTTGCTGCCCTTGCAACAATCATTGCCACCCTTCGGGAACTCTAATAAAGTACCCAATCACCAGGAGAAGCTCGAGGTACTTTTTTGGGAAGCCTGGGTGCTTTGTCAAGAGGGATTTGTAACACAGATCAAGTGGGGCAGAACATAGAGCTCCGCTTGCATGGACAGATGGTTAGACACATGGGTTTTAAGGTCACGCCTGTACTAGCATCATTGGACATTATATTTGTGAAAAAGTTTAACCCAGCCAGATCACATCAACACAACTTCAAACTCCAACTGGGTGTGCAATGCCATCACATACGTACATGTCTACAAGCTTGTCAAAGGCAATCTAATTGATTCTTGTTCTATAGAGTGTTGCAACTTGCAACCTTACACTCTTGAAACAATGACAAGTTTGATGGAAAATTCATACCACCATTTAAGCATTAAGGCTGAAAAGTAAACACCCTCTAACTCAGCACCTTTACGCATGAGTATGTAAGAAAAGAAAAAAGGTAACTTACAGTTGAATCTCTTCTTAGGAATTTTTCCATTGTTCAACGAATACACAAACTGCTTTACTTTTTCTGCATTCAAGCGTGCAGTGTACTGCAAAATAGGCAGCTATCAAGCAATAAGCGCGAGGCTTAGAAGCCATCAATGGCCTCAAGATAGAACTTGGAGTTGAATCGCCCACCTAGTTTTGGGGGGGGGGGAAGCACGGGGCGCGGGGAGGAGGGAGGAGGGAGGAGGGGTAATAACCTGTACAATCACCATGTAGAACTTTGAATTATTGTAGTCACTGCAGTCCTTGACACTCTCATGAGCTTGTGTGTTCACCTGACCATATCAGATTTTAGCATGTGAATTACGAATTCAACATAACATCAAATCTAATGCTTGTACACGCATGGCAACACATACAAGGGTGATGGTAATGCATGAGTTTAGCATGGTTTAACAGATGATGACACATCAAATCTTTGACATGAGTAAATTTAAGTTTAGCATTTCGACATAACATAAAAAGTACATCAGAGATGTACATGGTACCGCATCAGAGTTTAGCATATGTGATTATGACGCATCATGCGGTAACCATGGTAAAACATAGCGTAAGGTGGAGTTTGACGTAATAAACATGGTTTGACATGACATGAGATCACTCAAGAAAAAAAGGGTTAAGATTAAGGTTACATACCATGACAATGCTCTTGCAGAGATGATCAATGGAGGCGGCACCGAGCAAGTCGCGTCGTTCTTCGAAACTCCTGTCATAGTAGTCGGGAGGGACTCTCTTGAACTGGAAAGAGGAGACTCCAGAAGTGAGCAAGAGTCTGCTGAGCTTGTCTTCCAAGGAGGACTCTTCTTCTTCCTTTTCTGTTGTGGTATCAGGCTGCTGGTGTTGCTGCTGCTGCGGCGGAGGCTGCGGCGGCAAGGCCCCATTGTTGCTCTCACGAGATGGTAGAGAGCTCTCGAGACATCTGATGCGTTCCAAGATGCGGTTCTGCAAGGATTCAAGGCTGGCGAGCTCGGCTGTCACAAGTTCACCCATAGTAACAAAACCACGACGTTGTGTACATTTTGTTCCGTGTGCATTTATTAGTCCACAAAGAATTTATGATTTTGTTAAGCTGAGAGGAAGGGAATTATTTTAAATCAAAAGCAAAAGCCTTTAGATCCAAAAGTAGAGAGAGAAGGAAGCATGGCGACACAAAAAGATGAAGCCAAAAGATCTACATGTACATATATATTTATATGTCCAAAAATTTACAACAATAACCCATGGATTGAAGGACAAAGAAAACAACATCCAAACAAGCAACTGATTCCTCTTGTGGAAGGCTCGTCGCCCAGGCAGGACATCAATCAAATGTAGGGGACCCGGCAGGCTTCAGTCGGGATCAAAGATTTCATACAAGAAAGCCATGCAACCTTCCCCTTTCTTTCAACCATCTGCAGAACCAGTTGTAGAATCCCAGATGAGAGAACCCAAGGTGGAGATAGAGTAGGACATGCAAGATTTGGTTCCAATCTGGGCAACAAAGAGGGAAGCGACAATCCTACTCAAATGCAAAATCGACAACCTGGAATTGGTAAGAAGCTTTCTATCTCATTACCTGAAGATTTGGTAAATGAGTGGAATTTTTCTTACCAAGCTAGAGCGATAGTGGGACTGTGCTTTGGACCTAGGCCTCCAGTAGAGTTCTTACGCACGTGGATTAGAAATAACTGTGGACCATGAGGGGATGGGAGGTAGAAAAGACTCAATTCTTACCCAACAACTACTATTGCTTCATGTTTAAAACTGAGCAAATGGCCCTTAATGTTTTAGGGGCAGGACAATGGATGGTTAGGAACTCCCCACTGTCTATGTTTAGATGGCCCCCGGACTTTTCTCCCCTAGGTCCTAAACCCTCTCTAGTTCCCATTTGGGTGGAGCTCCACAACTTTCCTTTGCACCTTTGTCCTCTTCTAAAACTTATAGTTAACCCTCTTGGTAGATTGTTAGGGATTAGACCCATTGATGATCTTAATCCTCGGTGGCACCCTCAAGCCCTTATTGAGATGGACATCAATCAAGATTTGCCAACCAACTTAACAATCTCAACAAGGAGTGGATACTCCATTGACCAACCAGTAGTCTATAAGAATATTCCCAACACTTATTTCCACTATTGAACTAAGGACCACTTCATCAGAAATTGTCCTGTTAAGTTCCCCCCTCCTTCTCCTAAACCGAAGGAACAGAAGAGCCCATCAGAGATTGGTTACCAAGGTTTCCAAAGTGTGGGTCAAAGAAGCAAACCCTTCAACAAGAGTTGGCTACCAAAAGGCAACCCAAAAGTAAAACAAAACAATAGATTTACCCCCCTTCTAAAGGATCTTGCTAAACCTTCCCAACGAGGGGAGGAGACCCCTATAGAAGATGAGGAACATGTCCTGAGCTCGCAGGCTCAGGCAAGACAAGATGGCTTTGCTAGGGAGGTGGAGGACATGGTTTTCAGGAAAACTTCCATGAAGATCAACTTTTCCCTTTGCAAGCAGATGACGAGACTCTCCCTAAAGAAAACATTAAGAATTCCTCCCTTGCTGCTATAAAGCAAGGTATTAGGAATGGCAGCTTGGGTGACTTAGGCTCCTGCAAAAGGAGACAATCATAGGTGGGAGGGATGCAATCCCCAGCCCCACATGACAAAACCCCTAAGCCCAATGGGAAACCTCCATCTAAAAGCCCCAGAACATGATGTTAAACAACATTACAGCTCTGTCCTTTTAAAAAAGTTCTAATTGATGAAATAAGACCTCATATTATTAAAGATTGGATGTGGCAAGTAGGTTTAAAACCCTCTTTTATATGCCTGCAAGAAATCAAAGTGATGGGTGATGCATTGCAGAGGAACTTATGTATACCATCCAAGAATCATAAATGGTTTGTACCTAACCATCCACAAGGAAGTGGGGGAACAACCCTTGGAATTGATGTAACACCATCCTCTTGCATAAAGGAGGTACAAGTGGACCCTCTTCACAGATGGATTGATGTTTAGATTGACACGGGGGAGGATGTATTTACAGTGGTATCTTTATATGCCTCAGGTCCTGCAGGATCCAGACCTGGGCTGTGGACGTCTCTAATAGGAATTAATTCTCCAATTATTATGCTTGGAGATTTTAGCATGAGAGAGTTACAACTGGACAGGTTCAAGCAACTAGGCCAAACAATCAGAGGTTAGGAAAAGAAAAGATGGGAGGAATGCAAGATCTTTCATCCACTACAAGACATGGCATCTTCAAATGAGTTTACTTGGAGCAATGGGAGGACAGATATGCTGACAAGGAAGGCTGTTCTTAGTCAAAAATTCATGAGTTCAACTGTCCAAGTTATGAAGAATATTGTTCGCTCAAATCACTTTCCAATCCTTTTAACCCTCAAAGCCTCCTGCCATAAAATCAAATCTGGGTGGTTCCATATCGATCCCAAATTGTTCAAGATGCCGATAGTTCAAGAAGGGATCAAACAAATATGGGAAGAATCCTTCTACTCCTTTCGTGCTCCTGCTAGGGCGTGGTCAAGAGCTGTTTGTGACTCAAAGCTTCTTAGTTTCAGTAAAAGTACGAGCTCAAAGAAGGAACGATAAGTATAATAGACGTAAGGCTCTAGAGAAAGCAGAATGTCCTCATCTCAAGAGGATTTGAGTAGTGAAATAAATAATATCAAAGCTGACATAAGAAGGGAAGAAATAATATAATACCAACATCTTCAACTCTTTATAAGAGAATGGTGGTAGGCAAAGTCGACAAACCATCCAAAGAGATGTTCGCAATCCTTAAAAAGAAAGCTAACAAACAATTCCGCCATTTTTTCAAAATTCCTCAAGGCTTCCCTACAGTTTCCATTGAGGAGAATATGAATATTGCAAAAGGGAGCACTTCTCGAACATTTTTAGCACCTCTTTAGCCAGAAATGAGGAGAAATACATGGCATGTAAGACAATCTCAACATGCAGATAGAAAACTATCCCCAAGTCTCTAGCAACAACTCTTGAAGTTGATGTTTCGGAAGGGGAAATTGTAGATGCAATAGATTGCTTACAGAATGGGAAGGATACACGGTTTAGTAGCTGAATTCTTCAAGTAGTTTAAAGATCTGATGATCACACCTCTCCTTCTTGTGTGGAAAGAAATCTTAGAGCACGAGGCTCTTCCAATCTCTCCAAATGAAGAGCTAATCAAACTGATTCACAAAAGGGGTTCAAAGGCTGATCTCTCTAATTGTCAACCTATCTCCATGCTACCTACAATTTATAACAATCTTAAACAGTGGATAAGAGAGGAGCAAAAAGGATTCATAAAGGGCCGATACATCCTTGATGCCATTCTTGTCTTGTGGGAAGGAGTGGAACATGCCCAGTATACTAAACAGGACTTTGTGTTTTTTAAGATTGACTTTGACAAAGCATATGATAGATTAGAATGGGACTTCAACCTACAATCTCTCAAGGATATGGGTTTAGGACCCCTTTTTATCAGAAAAGTTGCAACATTGTTTGGGAATGCTAGAGCCAAAGTAGTGATCAATGGCAGATTATTAGAACACTTAGAACTGAGATCTATCAGATAGGGTTTCCTTCTACTCTTTGCCATAGCTCTGCAGATGCACTTAGGTGCCTGGTGTAAAATGCCTTGCAAAAAGGTGAAATGAAAGGCATTGACCTGCCAAATAATAAAGGGCAAATGTGTTTGCAGAGATGACACTAATGGATTGCTTCACAATGATAAAAAATTTATAAGAACATTCTGGTGATGCCTTCATATTTTTTGTACTGCCTCAAGATCCCTCATTAATCACATAAGAAAACAAGAATAAAAACTCTGATGAAAGACCCTCCAAATTGGATAGTTGAGTAGGACTGTTAGGTCATCAAAGAGGGACGAGTGTTCAGATTGTTGGGCATTCTAATGGGTTTTGAAGTGACCATGAAACAGAGATGGCAGTGGATAATGGAAAGAGTGAAAGCAAAGCTTGATAGATGGAAAGGTTACCAATAGAATTTAGCAGGAAGATGCTTGGTGCTTAAACATCTGCTCATTCCCATGACCATTTACTTCCTCTCATGCTGGACACCCTCTAAGAGAAAAGCTTCAGACATTATGCCGAAATTTCCTATGAGCTAGGGATGCTGATGTTACAAAATTCCTAAGGTTGCGTGGGTATATTGTACATAGCCCAAACATAAGGGAGGATTGGAGATTCCAAATGTAGAGGACTTAGCCATCAGAATGGTTGCCAAATGGATCATAAGAAGCTTATACCAACCCGAGTGTGACTGGTCGGTACTAATTCATAGAAATCAGAGTGCACATAGACTATCGGATAGACCTCAATGGAAAAACCTCCCATTCCTCCCACTGTTTCTCAGCAAAATTCAGATCAAACCCTCCAGCTTTGATCTGGTTAGAAGTATGTGGTCTGCAAGAGTCAGGAAATCACTGCCTATCAAAGATCACTAGGAAAGCTGCAAGTATTTTTCATATGGATTCCATCTGGCTCTCACTTTTCCTGGATGATTATGTGGATGCAAATAATTTGAAGAGAGCTCATAAATCATCAAAGAAGGGGATTCAATGCTGGAGAGATATATGGGATTTCACTGCACAAAAATGGATCGAGACTGATCAATTAATGCAGATGTTTAGACTCAATAAAGATGATATGCTCTTCATATAGTCCAGAGTTTCCAAATGGGACCCAGACAAGACCATGCTCATCCACCAATGCAGAAATGCCTTTACATTGGATTCTTTTTGCTGGTCTCAGTCCAGTTCCCTTTTGCCCATCCCCCCTTGTACAATTTAATGGAATGCTGGTGCTTGTTGAACTGAATGCAAAATGGAACATCTTGTGGGATAGAAAACAATGGGAATTTCGATTCTCAAAAATTTGGTCAATAGTAATTCCTCCAAAGAAATTTGTTTTACTATGGCTCATTGTGCATAAAGGGCTTTGGACCAACTCTAGAGCAAAAAAAATCGAGATTGGAGATGGATGGTGCCCCCGCTCCTGCAGACAGGAAGAAGAGACCATACCCCACCTTTTTATTAGATGCAAATATAATAAAAGCCTCTTGGAACTGATTCAACATTGCCTTTCCCTGGTCAAGAAATCTCAATTAACATGGAAGCAAATCCTACTTGGAGACTTCTCTGGCTGCTCATCAAAACTTTGGAATACAATTAGGGTAGAATATATTTGGTGTATTTGGATTATGCGTAATTATTCAGTGTTTCATAATGCAGTTTCTCTCAAATGCCCTAACATGAGGAGTTCTCTTTATGTGCAGATGAGGATGATTTTAAAAGCAGATTGTTAACAATATATGTTGGGCCTAGCAGTCAGTGGAAGAAGCTCTGGCCATCAATGAAGCTCGTGAGACGAGTATGAAGAAAAGGTCAGAAGCATCAAGGCGTGAGAGACAGGAGTAGGAGTGGACAAAGGTCGGAAACTAGCTTGCAAATGAAGATGCTGAGTTAGCCCAATTCATATTAGAGCTGATGGAGATTAATGATTCCATTCAAGATTATCAATGAGTTAAGCTTCTCTGGTAAAAGCTTTGTTGTATCTGAAACTTTAGTTTTTTGAATAATACAAATCCTCTCGTTTTTTGATTTTAAAAAAAACATCCAAACAAGCAAAAACCTGATTTTTACACTGAAAGCCACACAACAAAATGCAAATCTACATGAAGCAAGCACCTTCTCTTGGTAGGCTAGTGAATTTGCAAGGAATTTACGAGGAGTATGCGACAAAGGGATATGGTCCTCTCCATTCACGGTTGCTTGTTTGAATCTCATCGTTTTTTTGTTGCACTGAGAAGTATGCGTTACTAAAGTCTTCTTCTGGTTCCTTCCTCGTGTACTTCAGTGCAATGATCATTTCCATAGAAGTATCTTTTGTTTGTTGTGTCCATGTAGAAGTTGTCTCTATATCAACACATTGTGTCAAGCATGGAATTTTCATGACTTTCCAAATGGTCATATCCATGCCATTTCCTGCATTGGGTAATATTCCATCACTACAACAAAATGAGGGTGTAGCAACGAAAATAGCAGCGCTTGTATAACGATAAGGGCATGGAGATGTCGGGTCTATTTTGCAACTAGACATGAAGCTATTTTCGTTGCAATGGGATCGCTGCTCTCAGCAATGAAAACAATAGCAAAAATTTTCCTACTCTAATGCATGAAAAAAAAGATGGGGCAGACTAGAGAGTCATCATCACAAAGAAATTAAAACTGAGAAGAATGCAAGTGAAAAAAAAGATGGGGCAGACTAGAGAGTCATCATCACAAAGAAATTAAAACTGAGAAGAATGCAAGTGAACAAAATATATTTGGCATTTTGAAGCCTTTGATTTGATTAATGTTGCTTAGTCCTTTGATTCCTTGTAGCCCTTTGATTCCTTGTAGCCCTTTGAGTTGTTGTATCAGCTCCAAGTTGTGCCTTCTTGGTTCTTGATGATTTTGGAGCTAAGAGGGAAAATTTGCTTGAAAGCTAATTAGGAAAACTAATTATTTTCCTAATCTAAGCTATCCTAGGGTGTATAGCTACTTAAGGGATGATGGGGAGATCTAATACCAACTTGAGATTTGCATCTAGAGCTGATTAGGGTAATGTAGAAATGGATTAGAATCAACATCTTAGCATGCTAGAAAGCAAGAAAGAGATTAATACTAATGATAATTCTAATTTAAAAAATGAACCATAATGACAAGTAAGAGATTTAACTCAAACGCTCATATATTTGATCCATTAGATAGAGTGCCTTTTTATCATCTTGAGTATATCTCTATTACCTATTAATCATAGCTCATAAGATTGATTAAGCTCACCCTAACCTTTTTTAGATTTGAGTACCATCTCCCTTGAAGTGAGCACCTATATGGCTTTTATGCCCACTTCTTTTAGGCACCTTCTTTTAGGCACCCATGTGGCTTTTATGCCCACTTCTTTTAGGCACCTTCTTTTGGCCTCCACATAGGCAGCTTCATCCTTTGGGCTCCATTTGACCCTTTGAACCATACTCTATGACTTATGCAACTCATAAAAATGTTTTAGAGTCATATACCACTCCCCTTGCTCCAAGAATTTACCCCACATTTCAACAAACAACACCATAGCCTAGGGCTTAGCTCCATTTTTCATCCACTAATAGAGGACAAGCGCCATTGGAAAGCAATTCTATCTCTAGGGATAAAGCGACTAAGAAGCGTAAAAACTCGGCATGAGGTTCTAAAGTTCCTGGGTGAATGATCAAAGAGTTGTACATGCTGAACAAGTCCTAGCCTTATCAGAATCATGGCTAAGGAAATATTATGCCTGAGCCTTTGACGCTGACTGGTACTGACATTAATACATCGCCCTCCATAAAACCACATATATCGACGTTGCTCAGGACTTTGCCAAAGCCTTTGTTGTTAAGGTCCCGCCAAAGCCTGCACCCTCTTACTTTAAAAGATTCCAAAGCCTGGGAAGTACAAACTTTCCTCCCCCAAAGAGGCAGCAAGGCCCAAATCAGAATCAGGATGCGGGAAGATTCAGAAGTGAAGGAAGACCCTTCCCCTAGAACACTTTCTTAGGAGCTCCACCTATTTCAAGGATTCAGAGGGATGAGCTCAGAAGTGAGAAACCGGTGTTTTGGATGTCAGGGTTTTGGTCACCAGCTGAAAGACTGCCCGACTCCTGCCATGTCAAGGGGATAGGGAAGTCAAGGACCAAGAGTTCAAAGACCAACCCCTTCCTATCAGTCAAATCAGGGTCCATCTCACCCAAATCAGAGCAGCCACATAACCTAATCCCACATGGTAAGAGATTCTATATGTGTTCTATACCTTGAAACAGAGGGCCACCTCCTTATGTTCCACTACCACAAGAATACGCAAAAGACATGCTTAGGATGGTGTTTGAATGGAAAGGGGGTTGCGACCAACATAGCACTTGGGTAAAACCAAGCTAATCCACATCTCAAGGATGATGACCAAAATTTATGGAATTTTAAATTCTATTCAATACCTAGAGAAGTTTGAGCAAATTTGTAAGGCCATGGGGACAGATTGAAGATCCCACCAAGCTCTACTTGTTTGGACTTTGCCTTGAGCAAAGTAGGCAAATTAGGTCACTTGAAAAGGCAAGCTATGAGGTCTTGAGACATACCTTCATAGTGGGATTCTCACCCAATTGAGCTAGACGGAGCCCCAAGACATAGATATATAACCTCAAGCATAAGAAGGGAGAAATCATGCAGGGCTATGTTGCTAGAACCAAGTATCTCCACCTAAAAGACTCGGTGATATATCGCTCATTGTAATTAGTCTCAATTCATGACCATCTATATAGGACTAGGCACTATATTTTTATGAGTGATGTTGCGAGGCAATAGACCTAGTAGATAACCTACAAGACAAGGATGTAGATGTCATCCACCTAAACCAAGAGATAGGGCATACATCTTTGAAAGACTGATTGTTAGCTAGAATCCTAGAGTTAAGAACATGAGCATGGACAAGTTGGCAAAAATCTGCTAAATTGTTTAGGCTAGTAGTGGCAGAGCCAAGGCCACCCATAGCACCTCAAGCAAAACACTCACATCTGTTCCTCTGAAGATATATAGTTTGGTGCATTATTTGCCATCAAAATCATACAAGTACAGAGTGTCCAATGCTAAGGCCTAGACAACGATAATATTTTTCCAATAGTGTCCATGGGAACCATGACAACTCTCATTGTTGGTACCACAGAAACTCGGCACCACAACCTATGCTACCAGCATCAAAGCAACCAATAACCTTGCCAGCCTCATCAATCACTCCTCAACATAGAGTAGCCAAGAAAGTGAAAATCATAGCATGAAGCCACATGAGCAAAGGGATTTATCGCACATTGATCTCAACCCTCTTTAAGAGTATAAGTCCTAATCTTGTAACGTAATTGTGTTTGAGTCTATTGCACTTACTCTCATCAACAAGAGTAAACTTAGATTACATCCACCTTAGATTAATTCACTCTAATCACATTACATTAGAGTAACATTAACACTAATCACCTTGCTCATGCACCATGACTTTCAACATT
This sequence comes from Cibotium barometz, assembly GCF_041138505.1. Taxonomy (NCBI): domain Eukaryota; kingdom Viridiplantae; phylum Streptophyta; class Polypodiopsida; order Cyatheales; family Cibotiaceae; genus Cibotium; species Cibotium barometz. Next base: position 7,544,284 of record NC_141105.1, read on the forward strand.
GTATCATAGCCTTCCCTATCCTCGCAGCACTAATCTCAGATCATGCTAGCTTAAATACTTCACTAATCAATTATCCACTAATCTCAACCTTATTCAATATTCCCATTTGTAGTCCAAATTTCAAGTGCTTTCCATTGCCCACTCCGTCATCTATTAACCAATTACTTTTAGTGGGTTGTTGCTCAACCATAGGTGTTTATTTCCACCAGAGGGATTCGTAAAAAAAACAATCGTTTGCTTGATTTTGGGCTTTTTCTCCATTCGCATCGCTTGCTGCAAATTAAGCTAATTTCTCTTAGCCACATCTTGTCCATAATCTAAGCTATCCACAGCTTACTTTTGGTGGCACTTCATAGAATGGGTGAAGCACATGAGATCAAAACCTAGTCGTTTGCTGAAGACTGATCTAAATCCATCATTTTTCGTAATTTTGAGTTGATTAACTTATTCTAGCCTTTGATCCTCATCAAGGACAAGAAGCTAAAGCAAAAAGGCCCATCAAATTTAGCTTCCTCAAGCTCAATTGAAGCCTCCAATAATTATATGTGTTAATCATTATGATTAAGCACTCATCATTATTATTAGTGAGAGCATTAGCCAAAATTACTATGATTAAGCACTAATCTGAATCATTAGTGCAACATTAGACAAAACAGGGCGACCAAATTAATGTTAAAATTAGATAATTAGAATGGGAAGTTCTCTCTTGCATCAAAATCCATCGCAAACATTGACATTGCTCAATTTAAGTACTTTTGTACCCCATTTAGTACCTTTAATCACATTAGATTAGAATAAGAGTAGCACTAATCACCTTGCTCATGCACATGATATCCATGACTTTCAACATGGTATCAGAGCCTTCCTTATCCTTGCATCACTAATCTCATCTCATGTTAGCTTAAATACTTCACTATTCATCTAATTATCCACTAATCTCAACCTTATTCAATCTTCCTGTTTGTGGTCCAAATTTCAAGTGGTTTCCATTGCCAACTCCCTCATCTATTAACCAATTTCTTTTAGGGGGTTGTTGCTCAACCATAGGTGTTTATTTCCACCATAGAGATTCGTCAAAAAAGTTGTCGTTTGCCCGATTTTGGTCTTTTTCTCCATTCGCATCGCTTGCTACAAATTGACCTAATTTCTCTTAGCCATATCTTGTCCATGATATAAACTATTTACATCTTAAGTTTGGTGATACTTCATCAACTGGGTGAAGTGCATGAGATCAAAAATCAGTCTTTGCTGACGACACCTAAATCCGTCATTTTTCTTAATTTTGAGCTGATTCACTTATTCTAGTCTTGATCCTCATCAAGGGCAAGAAGCTAAAGCAAAAATGCCCATCAGATTTAGCTTCCCCAAGCTCAATTGAAGCCTCCAGTAATCATATGTGTTAATCAATTGAAGCCTCTAGTAATCATATATGTTAATCATTATGATTAAGCACTAATCAATGTCATTAATGTAGCATTAGCAAAAATTAGGCGGGCCACATTAATGTTAAACTTGGATAATTAGGCATCAAAATCGATTGCACACATTTTCACTTCTCAATTTGAGTACTTTTGTACCGCATTTAGTGCAATCTAGCACATAGACCAAGAGCCAACAAACATCTAGCAATTCAAAGAAGAAAAAGGACACGACATTGACACATGTAGAACGAAGAAAGAAACAAGGAATATTCATCAAGCAAAAGCAAGGAGATGTCGAGCTAGTAGTAGCACTAAGCAACATCGAGCTACCAATCCCTAACCTAAATAATATGTTGTAATGAGTAGGCGCATTTGTATTTTTTGAGCACACTTGCCCACCTAAGTAGCCAGAGAGCACCTAGGGGAAGTGATGCAAATGTAAAACACGCAACCACTACAAAGTAGCACCGTAGCACCTTGGGGGAGTGAAAATCAACCCGACCACCTCTAAAAGTAACGTCTAAGCTAGAGAGTAACCAAGCCAAAAAGCCTCTGAGTCACCTAGCCAAGTTAAAAATGACGGGGGTGATGACACGTTGTATAAACTGACATCCAACCCCCTTGAGTAGCCCAAAGATTTGGCACCAAGGGGTGGTGTTAAGAAATGTGGTGCCAAAGAGCACAAGGAAGAGGTAGGGAATGAGATTGAGTACCAAGAAAGTGCAAAGCATAGCATGAAGCCACATGAGCAAAGGGATTTATCCCACATTGATGTACAAGCCCAAGGGTGTACCTCCTCATATAAACGAGGGCCATTTCAAGTAATAAAATAATATCACTTGCACACATCTCAAGCCTCTTTTTATGAGTACAAGTCTTAATCTTGTAACCTAATTATGCTTGATTCTATTGCGCTTACTCATCAACATGAGTAAACTTAGATTACATCCACCTTAGATTAATTCACTCTAATCACATTAGAGTAGAGTAAGATTAACACTAATCACATTAGATTAGAGTAAGTTTAACACTAATCACCTTCCTCATGCACATGATATCCATGACTTTCAACATGGTATCAGAGTCTTCCCTATCCTCGCGTCACTAATCTCAGCACATGCTAGCATAAATACTTCACTAATCATCAAATTATCCACTAATCTCAACCTTATTTAATCTTCTCGTTAGTTGTCCAAATTTCAAGTGGTTTCCATTGCCCATGCCCTGATCTATTAGCCAATTCCTTTTAGGGGGTTGTTGCTCAACCATAGGTGTTTATTTCCGCCAGAGGGATTCATAAAAAAAGTTATTGTTTGCTCGATTTTGGTCTTTTTCTCCATTTGCATGGCTTGTTGCAAATTGACCTAATTTCTCTTAGCCACATCTTTTCCATGATCTAAGCTATCTACAACTTAAGTTTGGTGGCACTTCATGAACTGGGTGGTGAACCACATGAGATCAAAAACCAGTCGCTACTGAAGACTGACCTAAACTGCTGTTTTTCATAATTTTAAGCTGATTGACATATTCTAGCCTTTCATCCTCAGCAAGGACAAGAAGCTAAACAAAAAATCCCCATCAAATTTAGCTTCCTCAAGCTCAATTGAAGCCTCCAATAATCGTATGTGTTAATCAATATGATAAGGCACTAATCAATGTCATTAGTGTAACATTAGGCAAAATTGGGCAGCCAAATTAATGTTAAAATTAGATAATTAGAGTGGGGAAGTTCTCTCTTGCATTAAAGTCCATCGCACACATTTACATTGCTCAATTTGAGTACTTTTGTATTGCATTTAGTGCATTCTAGCACATACTTTGTATTCTAATCATTTTTTGTCAGCTTGAAATCATCATTACAAGAAAATCCAAAGCACATTACCAACCTTGTATGAGATTAAATACTGCTCGTGAAGCAAAACACAAGCTCATTGGTGGTAAGACCTTTCAAATGGAAAACATTTTGCACTTCAAAGCATCATTTGGGGAAGGGTTAAATCCTTGGGAAGCTCATTATGGAGAAATACATGTGCATAAATAGCAAAAGTAAAGAAAAGATGCATTTACATTAAATCTAAGCATGTCTAAAGCACAAATGCATGAGCTGAGCTCACATCACGGCATCCACACTAAATGCATTAAAGAAAGCATCATATCACCTAGCATCAAGTGGTAACAAGAAGAACGATGTTCACACCAAAGGTGCTGTCAAAGAGCCAAGAGTCAAGCCAAAGAACAAAGACCAAGATCTAACAAGCATCTAGCAATGCAAAGAAGAAAACGGACAGGACATCGACATGAAGAACGAAGAAAGAAACAAGGGATCTTTATCAAGCAAAAGCAAGGAGATCTCGAGTTAGCAACAGCACTATAAGCAACATCGAGCTACAAACCCCTAACGTAAATGATATGTTGTAAAAACCACCAAATGAGCAGGCGCATTTGTATGTTTTAAGCACACCTACCCACCTGAGTAGCCAGAGAGCACCTAGGGAAAGTGATGCAAAGTAAAACACTCGACCACTAGAGTGTAGCCAAAGTAGCACCCTGGGGGAGTGAAAATCAACCCAACCACCTCTAAAAGTAATCTCTGACCTAGAGAGTAACCAAGCCAAAGATCCTCTCAGTTACCTAGTAAAGTAAAAAATAAGGGGGGTGATGACATGTTGTAAAAACCGACATCACATTGCCTTGAATAGCCCAAAGATTTGGCACCAAGGGGTGGTGTTGAGAAATGTGATGCCAAAGAGCACAAGGAAGAGGTAGGGAATGAGAATGAGTAGCCAAGAAAGTGCAAATCATAGCATGAAGCCACATACCAAAGGGATTTATCCCACATTGACATACAAGACCAAGGGAGAAATATATGTGCATAAATATCAAAAGCAAAGAAAAGATGCATTTACATCAAATCTAAGCATTTCTAAAGCACAAGTGCATGAGATGACCATATCTCACATCACGGCATCCACACACTAAATGCATGTTCACACCAAAGGAGCTATCAAAGAACCAAGAGTCAAGCTAAAGAACAAAGGCCAAGATCCAACAAGCATCTAGCAATGCAAAGAAGAAAACAGACAGGACATCAATATGAAGAATGAAGAAAGAAACAAGGGATCTTTATCAAGCAAAAGCAAGGAGATCTCGAGCTAGCAGTAGCACTAAGCAACATCAAGCTACCAAACCCTAACCTAAATGATATAGTGTAAAAGCCACCAAATAAGTTGGCACATTTCTATTTTTTGAGCACTCCTGCCCTCCTGAGTAGCCAAAGAGCACCTAGGGGAAGTGATGCAAATGTAAAACACGTGACCACTAGAGAGAGTAGCCAAAGTAGCACCCTGGCGGAGTGAAAATCAACCCTGACCACCTCTAAAAGTAATCTGTGAGAGCTAGAGAGTAACCAAGCGAAAGAGCCTCTGAGAGTTACCTAGCCAAGTAAAAAATAAGGGGGGTGATGATATGTTATAAAAACCGACATCCAATTGCCTTGAGTAGCCCAAAGATTTGGCACCAAGGGGTGGTGTTGAGAAATGTTGTGCCAAAGAGCACAAGGAAGAGGTAGGGAATAAAAATGAGTACCAAGAAAGTGTAAAGCATAGTATGAAGCCACATGAGCAAAGGGATTTATCCCACATTGATGTACAAGCCCAAGGGTGTACCTCCTCATATAAAAGGGAGACATTTCAAGCAATGAAATCATATCACTTGCATACATCTCAAGTGTCTTTAAGAGTACAAGTCTTAATCTTGTAACCTAATTGTGCTTGAGTCTATTGCACTTACTCAATCATCAACATGAGTAAAGTTAGATTACATCCACTATAGATTAATTCACTCTAGATTAGAGTAAGATTAACACTAATCACCTTTCTCATACACATGATATCTATGACTTTCAACATGGTATTAAAGCCTTCCATATCCTCGCATCACAAATCTCAGCACATGCTAGCTTAACTACTTCACTAATCATCTAATTATCCACTTAGCTCATCATCCTGGAAAAATAGATGTGCATAAATATCCAAAGCAAAGAAAAGATGTATTTACATCAAATCTAAGCATGTCTAAAGCGCAAGTGCATGAGATGACCATAGCTCACATCATGGCATCCACACTAAATGCATTAAAGGAAGCATCATATCACCTAGCATCAAGTGGTAACAAGAAGAACGATGTTCACACCAAAGGAGCTGTCAAAGAGCCAAGTGTCAAGCCAAAGAACAAAGATCAAGAGCCAACAAGCATCTAGCAATGCAAAGAAGAAAAAGGACACGACGTCGACACGCACATTTCTATTTTTTTAGCACACCTGCCCACCTGAGTAGCCAGAGAGCACCTAGGGGAAGTGATGCAAATGTAAAACACGCGACCACTAGAGAGTAGTAGCACCCCAGGGGAGTGAAAATCAACCCGACTACCTCTAAAAGTAATCTGTGAGCTAGAGAGTAACCAAGTGAAAGCGCCTCTGAGTTACCTAGCCAAGTTAAAAATGAGGGGGTGAGGATATATTATAAAACCCGACATCCAATTCCCTTGAGTAGCCCAAAGATTTGGCACCAAGGGCTGGTGTTGAGAAATGTTGTGCCAAAGAGTATAAGGAAGAGGTAGGAAATAAGAATGAGTACCAAGAGAGTGCAAAGCATAGCATGAAGCCACATGAGCAAAGGGATTTATCCCACATTGATGTACAAGCCCAAGGGTATACCTCCTCATATAAAAGGGGGACATTTCAAGTAATGAAATTATATCACTTGCTCACATCTCAAGTGTCTTTATGAGTACAAGTCTTAATCTTGTAACCTAATTGTGCTTGAGTCTATTGCACTTACTCATCAACATGAGTAAACTTAGATTCCATCCACCTTAGATTGATTCACTCTAATGACATTAGATTAGAGTAAGATTAGCACTAATTACCTTGCTCATGCATAGGATATCCATGACTTTCAATATGGTACCAAAGCCTTCCCTATCCTCGCATCATTAATCTCAGCATGTGCTAGCTAAATACTTCACTAATCATCTAATTATCTAATCTCAACCTTTTTCAATCTTCCCGTTTGTGGTCCAAATTTCAAGTGCTTTCCATTGCCCACTCCCTCATCTTTTAACTAATGCCTTTTAGGGGATTGTTGCTCAACCATAGGTGTTTATTTCTACCAGAGAGATTCATCTAAAAAGCTGTTGTTTACCTGAGTTTGGTCTTTTTCTCCATTTGCTCGCTTGCTGCAAATTGACCTAATTTCTCTTAGCCACATCTTCTCCATGATCTAAGCTATCTACATCTTAAGTTTGATGGCACTTCATCAACTAGGTGAAGCACATGAGATAAAAAACGAGTCATTGCTGAAAACTGATCTAAATCCACCGTTTTTTGTAATTTTGAGCTGATTGACTTATTCTAGCCTTTGATCCTCATCAAGAGCAAGAAGCTAAGGCAAGAAGGCCCATCAAATTTAGCTTCCTCAAGCTCAATTAAGCCTCCAATAATTATATGCGTTAATCACCATGATTAAGTACGAATCAATGTCATTAGTGTAGCATTAGCAAAAATTGGGCGGCCAAATTAATATTAAAATTGGATGATTAGAGTGGGAAGTTCTCTCTTGCATCAAAATCCATCGCACACATTTACATTACTCGATTTGAGTACTTTTGTATTGCATTTAGTGCATTCTAGCACATAGTTTGCATTCTAATCATTTTTTGTTAGCTTGAAATCATCATTACAAGAAAATCCAAAGCACATTACCAACCTTGTATGAGATTAGACACTACCGGTGAAGCAAAACACAAGCTCATTGGTAAGACCTCAAATGGCAAACATTTTGTACTTCAAAGCATCATTTGGTTAAGGGTTAAATCCTTGGGAAACTCATCATGGAAAAATACATGTGCAGTTAAAAGAAAGAAAAGATGCATTTACATCAAATCTAAGTAGGTCTAAAGCACAAGTGCATGAGATGACCATAGCTCACATCATGGCATCCACACTAAATGCAGTAAAGGAAGCATCAAACTACCAAGCATCAAGTGGCAAAAGAACAATGTTCACACCAAAGGACTTGCCAAAGAGCTAAGAGTCAAGCCAAAAAGCAAAGACCAAGAGCCAACAAGCATCTAGTAATGCAAAGAAGAAAAAGGACACGGCATCGACATCGTGAAGAACGAAGAAAGAAACAAGGGATTTTCATCAAGCAAAAGCAAGAAGATCTTGAGCTAGCAGTAGCACTAAGCAACATCAAGCTACCAACCCCTAACCTAAATGATATGTTGTAAAAGCCACCATTATTGCACTTACTCATCAACATGAGAAAACTTAGATTACATCCACCTTAGAATAATTCACTCTAATCATATTAGAGTGCACTTACTCATCAACATGAGAAAACTTAGATTACATCCACCTTAGAATAAAGATCACCCACCGAATCTGAAACTAAGTTGAGACCTTTGATTTTGATCTGAGGATCAAGAATTCAAAATTGAAGAAATTTTGCTTGGAAATCCAGACCTGTGATCTAGAAATATTGGGATACGGATTTAAGATATTCTCATTGTATTCAAAATAAAATCAAAACTGAAAACCTGCATAGAAACCCTGTTTTCTTAAAGGACCGTCTTACGCCAGAATGCTGGAGGGAGCATTTGGTATATGTGTTTTCTAAGGGAAGTTCAATTGCAACAACTGGCGCGGCGGGGGAGTGTTCAAAGGATGGCTCACACGGTAAAAACCTGCCCCAGGGTCTTGACCAGCCTAGGTATGGTGTAAAATGGTGTGCTTCTGGTACGATGGGTGAGGGTCGACGAAGCGGTCCCTGAGTGAAGTGTCAGGACACTTAAGGAGGATCCTGGAGGGTTTTGCTTTTTGATGCTTACAATAACATGGGATGAAAGCCTTAGGATGTTTTTATAGACCAAGACAGGAGACATTGGAGTTAGATCTGTAAAAACCATGGCAACTTGCACTCTATGGTTGCTCTATATCTACTCTCTCTCTCTCTCTCTCTCTCTCTCTCTCTCTCTCTCTCTCTCTCTCTCTCTCTCTCTCTCTCTCTCTCTCTCTCTCTCAAGTGCGTCTCTATTGTTGATCGAAATATCATACGCATATGATGGGAAACCGTGATAATCTAGTGGTTCCATGGGATTTCATATCCTCCTACCTTGTGGATTACTTAAAATGGACTCGAAGGCTGATTAGGATTGAAGCAAGGGTCTTTCAATAGTGCATGAGAAACTTGTTGAATCCTTAGATCAGCTAGAGGAAGCATTGAAGGAAGACATGGACGCATGAAGAGAAGCTGCCACAAAGAGAAGACTAAAAGAAGAGGAAGACATGGACGCGTGAAGAGAAGCTACAACCACGATAAGAAGACTAAAGACAAGAGAAGATGTGAGGCTCCAAGAAGTGAGGAGCCCTGTGAAAATCTGAGAGAGAGAGAGAGAGAGAGAGAGAGAGAGAGAGAGAGAGAGAGAGAGAGAGAGAGAAACCCCACAACCCAATGTAACCTGTCCCAATAGAGTAAAACCACCTCTGAGCCACCGATGATGTAGGCCATGTGGTAGATGTATGTGTGAGCACTTTAGTCAAGGTCACGGGCACTTGTAGTAGCCTTGGACACATAGAGAGAGAGAGTGTCAAGGACTATGAGTTTAGGGACTTGCAGCACTGGTCGTAGACTATCAAGTAAGAGAAAAACTTGGTATAGGGTCCAGGTGTGCTAGGAGTATTCACTTGAGGGGAGGTGTTGAAATATACAAGTGAATAGGGTGTGTGCGGGAACAAGTCCTTCGGGAAAAAGGTTGTAAAAGAGAATCTGTAAATGTAAGAGAACCTGTGAAAAGGTGAGAAGCATCTACTAGGAGAGAATAAAGGGTAGCATGAGAGGAGATTTAGGAGGTGTGGAGATATTTTGGGAAGAGGTGGAGAGAATCAAGCAAAAGAGGTGGAGTGAATCAAGGAGAAATCAATGGGATTGGATGCTTGGATGTAAACTCTATAAATTGAGGCATTGGCCTAATGAGAATTTGCTGGTTTTTGATTATCCATGTCTACATTAAGCTATTAATTAATTACTCACTAATCACATCCTAATCACGACCTAATGAGAATTTGCTAGTTTTTTATTATCCATGCCTACATTAAGCTATCAATTAATTTCTCACTAATCACATCCTAATTTTCCACTAATCACATCCTAATCTCTTTTTTAATGATATTGATTCTAGCATTTGATCTATCATAGCTCATCACATTGCTGTAATTTTAACATGGTATCAGAGCCTAGCCTAGAATCCATCAATTTGTGAGCCCATTATCTTGCTAATCACCTGGCTAATTATGATTAGTAGATAATTAGTATTTTTACCTCTTTTCAACTAGCCCACTGTACCCCCAGCCAGTGGGGAGGGGCTTGAGCAACATTAGCTTAAGCCCTTGTAGCCATACAAAGCTATCGCACTTGTGCTCCAGCCAAGCGAATCAGAGCAGCAAACCGCCAAGAAAAGCTCACGTTTTTCGCTAATCTGTAGACACCATTTTTTCTGAGAAAAAATGATATCTCTTCTTCTACAGTTGCAATGCATCTAATGCCTCTTGGCCCTAGGGGTTTTCAAGGGTGCTCTACAAGCTGGTGAAGATAGAATTTGATTTGATCAAGTCTACAGTGAGATCCAAGCTCTTCATCAAATTTGCAGGTAACTTTGGCAAAACAGAGATTAAGCATTCAATGTTTGGTCATATCTTGTGTTTCTTAGCTTAATCCTCTACTAGACTAATTGCTATTGATGGCCTTGAAAGGATTTAAGCTCATTTGAACTCTAAGGCCTCAGATCTGGGCTCCTTGCATACTCTGTTTTCTGCACACAAAACAGAGAATTAATTTTGCTAATCAATGATTAATCAATACTAATCACTATATTTTGGTGCAATTGAGGGTTCAAATTAACCATTAGGTATCTAATACATATCCCTACATATTCAGATTGCAATTTGGAGATGGTTTGATACTCCAACCATTCCGTACAAATTGGTTACCCTTGATTTAATGTAATTTTTGGTAAAATTATGCTGATAAATTTATGGTAATCATCATTTTGCATTTACCCCTTGGTTAATGCCTGCAAATCACACTCAAATTTAAGATTATTCATAACCAGAGTTGCATTTGGGAATGTGCATAAGAATGAATGCTGTATGCATTATGTATTGGGCACATTACATCATTGTAAAAATGGGATCAGACACTACCCTTGTCTAGAATAAGGGAAGAGGCAAGACCTCCCGCATAGATTTGGGTTTGCATTGCATAATGACACAAGATAAACATCAAAAGCCCAAAAGAACTGTCAACAATACATTAAAACATGTTGCTCACATGAAGCAAGAACTGATGGACAAGCTCATGGCCCCAGTATGGCCCCAGCCCCCCATGAAAGAACAAGAACATCTCTTTCCAAGAGGAAGATCCACACTGAGAAGAAGAGCTAGAGGAAGTATTGAAGGAAGACATGGACGCGTGAAGAGAAGCTGCCACAACAAGAAGAGTGAAAGAAAAGGAAGACATGGACACGTGAAGAGAAGCTGCCACACGAGAAAAAAACTAAAGACAAGAGAAGATGTGAGGCTCCAAGAAGTGAGGAGCCCTGTGAAAATCTTAGAGAGAGAGAGAGAGAGAGAGAGAGAGAGAGAGAGAGAGAGAGAGAGAGAGAGAGAGAGAGAGAGAGACCCCACAACCTAATGTAACGTGCCTCAACAAAGTAAAACCGCCTCTGAGCCACCGATGATGTAGGCCATGTGGTAGATGTATGTGTGAGCACTTTAGTCAAGGTCACGGGCAGTTGTAGTAGCCTTGGACACATAGAGAGAGAGAGTATCAAGGACTATGAGTTTAGGGACTTGAGGCACTAGTCGGGGACTATCAAGTAAGAGGAAAATTTGGTATAGGGTCCAAGTGTGCTAGGAGTATTCAGTTGAGGAGGGGAGGTGTTGAAATATACAATTGAATAGGGTGTGTGCGGGAACAAGTCTATGGCAAGAGGCTCTAAAAGAGAATTTGTAAATGTGAGAGAACCTGTGAAAAGGTGAGAAGCATCTACTGGGAGAGAATAAAGGGTAGCATGAGGAAATTTAGGAGGTGTGGAGATATTCCGGGAAGAGGCGGAGAGAATCAAGCAAAAGAGGTGGAGTGAATCAAGGAGAAATCAGTGGGATTGGATGCTTGGATATAAACTCTATAAATTGAGGCATTGGCCTAATGAGAATTTGCTGGTTTTTTATTATCCATGCATACATTAAGCTATCAGTTAATTGCTCACTAATTATTTCTTAATTATCATCTAATCTCTTTGTTAATGATGTTGATTCTAGCATTTGAGCCACCATAGCTCATCACATTGGTGTAATTTTACAATGGTATCAAAGCCTAGCCTAGAATCCATCAATTTGTGAGCCCATTATCTTACTAATCACTTGGTTAATTATGATTAGTAGATAATTAGTATTTTTACCTCTTTTCAACTAGCCCACTGTACCGCCAGCCAGTGGAGGGGCTTGATCTCTCTCCAGGAGCAACATTAGCTTAAGCCCTTGTAGCCATACATAGCTATCTCACTTGTGCTCTAGCCAAGCGAATCCGTGCAGCAAACCGCCAAGAAAAGCTCATGTTTTTCGCTAATCTACAGGTGCCATTTTTTCTAAGGAAAAATGATATCTCTTCTTCTGCAGTTGCAATGGATCTAATTCCTCTTGACCCTAGGGGTTTTCAAGGGTGCTCTACAAGCTAGTGAAGATAGAATTTGATTTGATCAAGTCTACAATGAGATCCAAGCTCTTTATCAAATCTGCAGGGTGACTTTGGTAAAACAGAGATTAAGCATTCAATGTTTGGTCAAATCTTTCATTTGAACTCTAAGGCTTCATATCTAGGCTCCCCGCATACTCTGTTTTTTTAACACACAAAACAGAGGATTAATTTACTAATCAGTGATTAATCAGTACTAATCATTGTATTTTCATGCAATTGAGGGTTCAAATTAACCATTAGGTATCTTATACAGATCCCTAAAACTTTCGATTCTAATTCAAAGATGGTGTGATACTCAAACCATTCCATACAAATTGGTTACCCTTGATTTAATGTAATTTTTGGTAAAATTATGCTCATAAATTCTTGGTAATCATCATTTTGCATTTACCCCTTGGTTAATGCCTGTAAATCACACTCAAATTCAAGATTATTCACAGCCAGAGTTGCATTTGGGAACGTGCATAAGAATAAATGCTATATGCATTATGTATTGGGCACATTATATCATTGTAAAGATGGGATCAGACACTTCCCTTGTCCAGAACAAGGCAAGAGGCAAGACCTTCTGCATAGATTTGGGTTTGCATTGCATAATAACATAAGATAAACATCAAAAGCCCAAAAGAACTGTCAACAATACATTAAAACATGTTGCTCACATGGAGCAAGAACTGACAGACAAGCTCATGGCCCCAGCCAACATGAAAGAAGAAGAACATCTCTTTCCAAGAGGAAGATCCACACCGAGAAGAAGAGCTAGAGGAAGCATTGAAGGAAGACATGGACGCGTGAAGAGAAGCTGCCACAACAAGAAGACTGAAAGAAGAGGAAGACATGGACGCGTGAAGAGAAGCTGCCACCCACGACAAGAAGACTAAATACAAGAGAAGATGTGAGGCTCCAAGAAGTGAGGGGCCCTGTGAAAACCTGAGAGAGAGAGAGAGAGAGAGAGAGAGAGAGAGAGAGAGAGAGAGAGAGAGAGAGAGAGAGAGAGAGAGAGAGAGAGAGAGAGAGAGAGACCCCACAACCCAATGTAACCTGCCCCAACAGAGTAAAACCACCTCTGAGCCACCGATGATGTAGGCCATGTGGTAGATGTATGTGTGAGCCCTTTAGTCAAGGTCACGGGCACTTGTAGTAGCCTTGGACACATAGAGAGAGAGAGAGTGTCAAGGACTATGAGTTTAGGGACTTGAGGCACTGGTCGCGGACTATCAAGTAAGAGGGAAACTTGGTATAGGGTCCAGGTGTGCTAGGAGTATTCACTTGAGGGGAGGTGTTAAAATATACAAGTGAATAGGGTGTGTGCGGGAACAAGTCCTTCGGGCAAGAGGCTATAAAAGAGAATCTATAAATGTGAGAGAACCTGTGAAAAGGTGAGAAGCATCTACTGGGAGAGAATAAAGGGTAGCATGAGAGGAGATTTAGGAGGTGTGGAGATATTCTGGGAAGAGGTGGAGAGAATCAAGCAAAAGAGGTGGAGTGAATCAAGGAGAAATCAGTGGGATTGGACGCTTGGATGTAAACTCTATAAATTGAGGCATTGGCCTAATGAGAATTTGCGTTTTTGACTATGCATGCCTACATTAAGCTATCAATTAATTGCTCACTAATCACATCTTAATTATCATCTAATCTCTTTGTTAATGATGTTGATTCTAGCATTTGATCCACCATAGCTCATCACATTGCTATAATTTTAACATGGTATCAGAGCCTAGCCTAGAATCCATCAATTTGTGAGTCCATTATCTTGCTAATCACCTAGTTAATTATGATTAGTAGATAATTAGTATTTTTTACCTCTTTTCAACTAGCCCATTGTACCCCCAACTAGTGGAGGGGCTTGATCTCCCTCCAGGAGCAACATTAGCTTAAGCCCTTGTAGCCATACATAGCTATCTCACTTGTGCTCCAGCCAAGCGAATCAGCGTAGCAAACCCCGAAGAAAAGCTCACGTTTTTCGCTAATCTGCGACGCTATTTTTTCTGAGAAAAAATGTTATCTCTTCTTCTGCAATTGCAATGGATCTAATTCCTCTTGGCCCTAGGGGTTTTCAAGGGTGCTCTACAAGCTGGTGAAGAGAGAATTTGATTTGATAAAGTCTAGAGTGAGATCCAAGCTCTTCATCCAATCTCTTCATCTAATCTGCAGGTGACTTTGGTAAAACAGAGATTAAGCATTCAATGTTTGGTCAAATCTTGTGTTTCTTGGCTTAATCCTCTACTACACTACTTCTGTTGATGGCCTTGAAAGGATTTATGCTCATTTGAACTCTAAGGCCTCAGATCTGGGCTCCCCCATACTCTGTTTTTTACACACAAAATAGAGGATTAATTTGCTAATCAGTGGATTAATCAATACTAATCATTGTATTTTGGTACAATTGAGGGTTTAAATTAACCATTAGGTATCTAATACAGATCCCTATAACTTCAGATTCTAATTTGGAGATGGTTTGATACTCCAACCATTCCGTACGAATTGGTTACCCTTGATTTAATGTAATTTCTGGTAAAATTATGCTGATAAATTTATGGTAATCATTATTTTGCATTTACCCCTTGGTTAATGCCTGCAAATCACACTCAAATTCAGGATTATTCACAGTCAAAGTTGCATTTGGGAATGTGCATAAGAATAATTGCTATATGCATTATGTATTGGGCACATTACATCATTGTAAAAATGGGATCAGACACTACCCTTGTCCAGAATAAGGCAAGAGGCAAGACCTCCTGCATAGATTTGGGTTTGCATTGCATAATAACACAAGATAAACATCAAAAGCCCAAAGAACTGTCAACAATACATTAAAACATGTTGCTCACATGGAGCAAGAACTGACGGACAAGCTCATGGCCCCAGTCAACATGAAAGAAGAAGAACATCTCTTTCCAAGAGGAAGATCCACACCGAGTTGAAGAGCTAGAGGAAGCATTGAAGGAAGACATGGACGTGTGAAGAGAAGCTGCCACAACAAGAAGATTGAAAGAAGAGGAAGACATGGATGCGTGAAGAGAAGCTGCCACGATAAGAAGACTAAAGAGAAGAGAAGATGTGAGGCTCCAAGAAGTGAGGGGCCTTGTGAAAATCTCAGAGAGAGAGAGAGAGAGAGAGAGAGAGAGAGAGAGAGAGAGAGAGAGAGAGAGAGAGAGAGAGAGAGAGAGAGAGAGAGAGAGAGAAACCCCACAACCCAATGTAACCTTCCCCAACAAAGTAAAACCACCTTTGAGCCACCGATGATGTTGGCCATGTGGTAGATGATGTGTGAGCACTTTAGTCAAGATCACGGCAGGCACTTGTAGTAGCCTTGGACACATAGAGAGAGAGTGTGTCAAGGACTATGAGTTTAGGGACTTGAGGCACTGGTCGTGGACTATCAAGTAAGAGGGAAACTTGGTATAGGGTCCAGGTGTGCTAGGAGTATTCACTTGAGGGGAGGTGTTGAAATATACAAGTGAATAGGGTGTGTGCGGGAACAAGTCCTTGGACAAGAGGCTAAAAAGAGAATCTGTAAATGTGAGAGAACCTGTGAAAAGTTGAGAAGCATCTACTGGGAGAGAATAAAGGGTAGCATGAGAGGAGATTTAGGAGATATTCTGGGAAGAGGTGGAGAGAATCAAGCAAAAGAGGTGGAGTGAATCAAGGAGATTTAGAAGGTGTGGAGATATTCTGGGAAGAGGTGGAGTGAATCAAGGAGAAATCAATGGGATTGGCTGCTTTGATGTAAACGCTATAAATTGATGCATTGGCCTAATGAGAATTTTTTAGTTTTTGATTATCCATGCCTACATTAAGCTATCAGTTCAATAATCACGTCTTATTTATCGTCTAATCTCTTTGTTAATGATTCTAACATTTGATCCACCATAGCTCATCACATTGCTGTAATTTTAACATGGTATCAGAGCCTAGCCTAGAATCCATCAATTTGTGAGCCCATTATCTTGCTAATCACCTGGCTAATTATGATTAGTAGATAATTAGTATTTTTACCTCTTTTCAACTAGCCCACTGTACCCCCACCACTGGTGGAGGGGCTTGATCTCCCTCCAAGAGCAACATTAGCTTAAGCCCTTGTAGCCATACATAGCTATCTCACTTGTGCTCCAGCCAAGAGAATGAGCGCAACAAACCGCCAAGAAAAGCTCACGTTTTTTGCTAATCTGTAAGCACCATTTTTCTGAGGAAAATGATGTCTCTTCTTCTGCAGTTGCAATGCATCTAATGCCTCTTGGCCCTAGGGGTTTTCAAGGGTGCTCTACAAGCTGGTGAAGACAGAATTTGATTTGATGATTTGATCAAGTCTACAGTGAGATCCAAGCTCTTCATCAAATCTGTAGAGGTAACTTGGTAAAACAGAGATTAAGCATTCAATGTTTGGTCAAATCTTCTGTTTCTTGGCTTAATAGAATAATTGCTATTGATGGCCTTGAAAGGATTTAAGCTCATTTGAACTCTAAGGCCTCAGATCTGGGCTCCCGACATACTCTATTTTTTGCACACAAAATAGAGGATTAATTTTGCTAATCAGTTAATCAATACTTTTACTAATCACTATATTTTAGTGTAATTGAGGGTTCAAATTAACCATTAGGTATTTGATACATATCCCTATATATTCAGATTGCAATTCGGAGATGGTTTGATACTCCAACTATCCGTACAAATTGGTTACCCTTGATTTATTGTAGTTTCTGGTAAAATTATGCTAATAAATTTGTGGTAATCATCATTTTGCATTTACCCCTTGGTTAATGCCTGCAAATCACACTCAAATTCAAGATTATTCACAGCCAGAGTTGCATTTGGGAATGTGCATAAGAATAAATGCTATATGCATTATGTATTGGGCACATTACATCATTGTAAAAATGGGATCAGACACTACCCTTGTCTAGAATAAGGCAAGAGGCAAGACCTCCCGCATAGATTTGGGTTTGCATTGCATAATGACACAAGATAAACATCAAAAGCCCAAAAGAAGTGTCAACAATACATTAAAACATGTTGCTCACATGGAGCAAGAACTGACGGACAAGCTCATGGCCCCAGCCATGAAAGAAGAAGAACATCTCTTTCTAAGAGGAAGATCCACACCGAGAAGAAGAGCTAGAGGTAGCAATGAAGGAAGACATGGATTCGTGAAGAGAAGCTGCTCTACAACAAGAAGACTGAAAGAAGAGGAAGACATGGACGCGTGAAGAGAAGTTGCCACGACAAGAAGACTAAAGACAAGAGAAGATGTGAGGCTCCAAGAAGTGAGGAGCCCTGTGAAAATCTAAGAGAGAGAGAGAGAGAGAGAGAGAGAGAGAGAGAGAGAGAGAGAGAGAGAGAGAGAGAGAGAGAGAGAAGAGAGAGTAAAACCACCTCTGAGCCATCGATGATGTAGGCCATGTGGTAGATGTATGTGTAAGCACTTTAACTGGTCGCAGACTATCAAGTTAGAGGGAAACTTGGTATAGGGTCCAGGTATGCTAGGAGTATTCACTTGAGGGGAGGTGTTGAAATATACAAGCGAATAGGGTGTGTGCAGGAACAAGTCCTTGGGGAAAGAGGCTGTAAAACAGAATCTGTAAATGTGAGAGAACTTGTGAAAAGGTGAGAAGCATCTACTGGGAGAGAATAAAGGGTAGCATGAGGAGATTTAGGAGGTGTGGAGATATTCTGGGAAGAGGTGGAGAGAATCAAGCAAAAGAGGTGGAGTGAATCAAGGAGAAATCAATAGGATTGGATGCTTGGATGTAAACTCTATAAATTGAGGCATTGGCCTAATGAGAATTTTCTCGTTTTTTATTATCCATGCCTACATTAAGGTATCAGTTAATTGCTCACTAATTACATCTTAATTATCATCTAATCTCTTTGGTTAATGATGTTGATTCTAGCATTTGATCCACCATAGCTCATCACATTGCTATAATTTTAACATGGTATCAGAGCCTAGCCTAGAATCCATCAATTTGTGAGTCCATTATCTTCCTAATCACTTGGCTAATTACGATTAGTAGATAATTAGTATTTTTAACTCTTTTCAACTAGCCCACTGTACCCCCAACCAGTGGAGGGGCTTGATCTCAGATCTGGGCTTCGGCTCCCTGCATACTCTGTTTTTTGCACACAAAACAGAGGATAAATTTGCTAATCAGTGATTAATCAGTACTAATCACTATATGTTGGTGCAATTGAGGGTATTGGGCACATTACATCATTGTAAAAATGGGATCAGACACTACCCTTATCCAGAATAAGGCAAGAGGCAAGACCTCCCGCGTAGATTTGCGTTTGCATTGCATAATGACACAAGATAAACATCAAAAGCCCAAAAGAACTATCAACAATACATTAAAACATGTTGCTCACACATGGAGCAAGAACTGACGGACAAGCTCATCACCCCAGCCCATGAAAGAAGAAGAACATCTCTTTCCAAGAGGAAGATCCACACCGAGAAGAAGAGCTAGAGGAAGCATTGAAGGAAGACATGGATGCATGAAGAGAAGCTGCCACAAGAAGAAGACTGAAAGAAGAGGAAGACATGGACGCGGCGTGAAGAGAAGCTGCCACGACAAGAAGACTAAAGACAAGAGAAGATGTGAGGCCCTAAGAAGTGAGAAGCCCTGTAAAAATTTGAGAGAGAGAGAGAGAGAGAGAGAGAGAGAGAGAGAGAGAGAGAGAGAGAGAGAGAGAGAGAGAGAGAGAGAAACCCCACAACCTAATGTAACGTGCCCCAACAGAGTAAAACCACCTCTGAGCCACCGATGATGTAGGCCATGTGGTAGATATACGCGTGAGCACTTTAGTCAAGGTCACGGGCACTTATAGTAGCCTTGGACACATAGAGAGAGAGAGAGAGAGAGAGAGTGTGTTAAGGACTATGAGTTTAGGGACTTGAGGCACTGTTCGCGGACTATCAAGTAAGAGGGAAACTTGGTATAGGGTCCAGGTGTGCTAGGACTATTCACTTGAGGAGGGGAGGTGTTGAAATATACAAGTAAATAGGGTGTGTGCAGGAACAAGTCCTTAGCAAGAGGCTATAAAAGAGAATCTGTAAATGTGAGAGAACCTGTGAAAAGGTGAGAAGCATCTACTAGGAGAGAATAAAGGGTAGCATGAGGAGATTTAGGAGGTGTGGAGATATTCTGGGAAGAGGTGGAGAGAATCAAGGTGGAGTGAATCAAGGAGAAATCCGTGGGATTGGATGCTAATTAATTGATTAGCTTAATGTAGGAATGGATAATCAAAACCAGCAAATTCACATTAGGCCAATGCCTCAATTTATAGAGTGCTCACTAATCACATTTTAATTATCATCTAATCTCTTTTCTATTAATATTGATTCTAGCATTTGATCCACCATAGCTCATCACATTGCTGTAACTTTAACATGGTATTGGAGCCTAGCCTAGAATCCATCAATTTGTGAGCCCATTATTTTGCTAATCACCTGGATAATTATGATTAATAGATAATTAGTATTTTTACCTCTTTTCAACTAGCCCACTGTACGCCCAGCCAATGGAGGCGCTTGATCTGCCTCGAAGAGAAACATTAGCTTAAGCCCTTGTAACCATACATAGCTATCTCACTTATGCTCCAACCAAGCGAATTAGCGCAGCAAACCGCCAAGAAAAGCTCATGTTTTTTGCTAATCTGCAAGCGCCCTTTTTTGAGGAAAAATAATATCTCTTCTTCTGTAGTTGCAATGGGTCTAATTTCTTTTGGCCCTAGGGGTTTCCAAGGGTGCTCTACAAGCTGGTGAAGACAGAATTTGATTTGATCAAGTCTACAGTGAGATCCAAGCTCTTCATCAAATGTGCAGGTGACTTTGGTAAAACAGAGATTAAGCATTCAATGTTTGGTCAAATCTTGTGTTTCTTGGCTTAATCCTCTACTAGACTAATTGCTATTGATGGCCTTGAAAGGATTTAAGCTCATTTGAACTCTAAGGCCTCGGATCTGGGCTCCCCGCATACTTTGTTTTCTCCACACAAAACAGAGGAGTAATTTGCTAATCAATGATTAATCAGTACTAATCACTATATTTTGGTACAATTGAGGGTTCAAATTAACCATTAGGTATCTCATACAGATCTCTATAACTTCAAATTACAATTCGGAGATGGTTTGATACTCCAACCATTCCGTACAAATGGGTTAACCTTCATTTAATGTAATTTTTTGTAAAATTATGCTGATAAATTTATGGTAATCATCATTTTGCATTTACCACTTGGTTAATGCCTGCAAATCACAATCAAATTCAAGATTATTCACAGCCAAAGTTGCATTTGGGAATGTGCATAAGAATGAATCCTATATGCATTATATATTGGGCACATTACATCATTGTAAAAATGGGATCAGACACTACCCTTGTCCAGAATAAGGCAAGAGGCAAGACCTCCCGCATAGATTTGGGTTTGCATTGCATAATGACACAAGAAAACATCAAAAGCCCAAAAGAACTATCAACAATACATTAAAACATGTTGCTCACATTGGAGCAAGAACTCACGGACAAGCTCATGGCCCCAGGCATGCAAGAAGAAGAACATCTCTTTCCAAGAGAAAGATCCACACCGAGAAGAAGAGCTAGAGGAAGCATTTAAGGAAGACATGGACGCATGAAGAGAAGCTACCACAACAAGAAGACAGAAAGAACAGGAAGACATGGACACGTGAACATAAGCTGCCACCACGACAAGAAGACTAAAGACAAGAGAAGATGTGAGGCTCCAAGAAGTGAGGAGCCCTGTGAAAATCTCAGAGAGAGAGAGAGAGAGAGAGAGAGAGAGAGAGAGAGAGAGAGAGAGAGAGAGAGAGAGAGAGAGAGAGAGGAACCCCACAACCCAATGTAACCTGCCCCAATAGAGTAAAACCACCTCTGAGCAACCGATAATGTAGGCCATGTGGTAGATGTATGTATAAGCCCTTTAGTCAAGGTCACGGGCACTTGTAGTAGCCTTGGACACACATAAAGAGAGAGTGTCAAGGACTATGAGTTTAGGGAATTGAGGCACTGGTCGCGGACTATCAAGTAAGAGGGAAACTGGGTATAGGATCCAGGTGTGCTAGGAGTATTCACTTGAGGTGTTGAAATATATAAGTGAATAGGGTATGTGCGGGAACAAGTCCTTGGGGCAAGAGGCTGTAAAAGAGAATCTGTAAATGTGAGAGAACCCGTGAAAAGGTGAGAAGCATCTATTGGGAGAGAATAAAGGGTAGCATGAGGAGATTTAGGAGGTGTGGAAATATTCTGGGAAGAGGTGGAGAGAATCAAGCAAAAGAGGTGGAGTGAATCAAGGAGAAATCAGTGGGATTGGATGCTTGGATGTAAACTCTATAAATTGAGGCATTGCCCTAATGAAAGTTTGCTGGTTTTTGATTATCCATGCCTACTTTAAGCTATCAGTTAATTGCTCACTAATCACGTCTTTTTTATCGTCTAATCTCTTTGTTAATGATGTTGATTCTAGCATTTGATCCACCATAGCTCATCACATTGCTGTAATTTTAACATGGTATCAGAGCCTAGCCTAGAATCCATCAATTTGTGAGCCCATTATCTTGCTAATCACTTGGCTAATTATGATTAGTATAATTAGTATTTTTACCTCTTTTCAACTAGCCCACTGTACCCCTTGTCAGTGGAGGGGTTTGATCTCCCTCCAGGAGCAACATTAGATTAAGCCCTTGTAGCCAAACATAGCTATCTCACTTGTGCTCCAGCCAAGCGAATCAGCACAGCAAACCGCCAAGAAAAGCTCACGTTTTTTGCTAATCTACAGGCGTCATTTTTTTTGAGAAAAAATGTTCTCTTCTTCTGCAGTTGCAATGGGTCTAATTTCTCTTAGCCCTAGGGGTTTTCAAGGGTGCTCTACAAGCTGGTGAAGACAGAATTTGATTTGATTAAGTCTACAGTGAGATCCAAGCTCTTCATAAAATGTGCACGTGACTTTGGTAAAAGAGAGATTAAGCATTCAATGTTTGGTCAAATCTTTTGTTTCTTGGCTTAACCTCTACTAGACTAATTGCTATTGATCGTCTTGAAAGGATTTAAGCTCATTTGAACTCTAAGGCCTCAGATCTGGGCTCCCCATATACTTTATTTTTTACACACAAAACAGAGGATTAATTTGCTATCAGTGTGATTAATCAGTACTAATCACTATATTTTGGTACAATTGAGGGTTCAAATTAACCATTAGGTATCTGATACAGATTCCTATAACTTCATATTGTAATTCGGAGATGGTTTGATACTCCAACCATTCCGTACAAATGGGTTACCCTTGATTTAATGTAATTTCTCGTAAAATTATGCTGATAAATTTATGGTAATCATCATTTTGCATTTATCCCTTGGTTAATGCCTGCAAATCACAATCAAATTTAAGATTATTCACAGAAGCCAGAGTTGCATTTGGGAATGTGCATAAGAATGAATGCTATATGCATTATATATTGGGCACATTACATCATTGTAAAAATGGGATCAGACACTACCCTTGTTCAGAATAAGGCAAGAGGCAAGACCTCCCGCATAGATTTGGGTTTGCATTGCATAATGACACAAGAAAATAGCAAAAGCCCAAAAGAACTATCAACAATACATTAAAACATGTTGTTCACATGGAGCAAGAACTGACGGACAAGCTTATAGCCCCAGTCATGAAAGAAGAAGATCTCTTTCCAAGAGGAAGATCCACACCAAAAGAAGAAGAGCTAGAGGAAGCATTGAAGGAAGACATGGACGCGTGAAGACAAGCTGCCACAACAAGTAGACTGAAAGAAGAGGAGAACATGGACACGTGAAGATAAGCTGTCCCACGACAAGAAGACTAAAGACAAGACAAGATGTGAGGCTCCAAGAAGTGAGGAGCCCTGTCAAAATCTCAGAGAGAGAGAGAGAGAGCGAGAGAGAGAGAGAGAGAGAGAGAGAGAGAGAGAGAGAGAGAGAGAGAGAGAGAGAGAGAGAGAGAGAGAGAGAGAGAGACCCCACAACCCAATGTAACCTGCCACCCCAATAACAGAGTAAAACCACCTCTAAGCCATCGATAATGTAGGCCATGAGGTAGATGTATGTATGAGTACTTTAGTCAAGGTCTCACGAGCACTTGTAGTAGCCTTGGACACAAAGAGAGAGTGTGTGTCAAGGACTATGAGTTTAGGGACTTGAGGCACTGGTCGCGGACTATCAAAGTAAGAGGGAAACCTTGTATAGGGTCCAAGTGTGCTAGGAGTATTCACTTGAGGAGGTGTTGAAATATATAAGTGAATAGGGTGTGTGCGGGAACAAGTGAATAGGGTGTGTGCCGGAACAAGTCCTTGGGACAAGAGGCTGTAAAAGAGAATCTGTAAATGTGAGAGAACCCATGAAAAGGTCAAAAGCATCTACTGGGAGAGAATAAAGGGTAGCATGAGGAGATTTAGGAGGTGTAGAGATATTCTGGGAAGAGGTGGAGAGAATCAAGCAAAAGAGGTGGAGTGAATCAAGGAGAAATCAGTGGGATTGGATGCTTGGATGTAAACTCTATAAATTGAGGCATTGGCCTAATGAGAATTTGCTGGTTTTTGATTATCCATGCCTACATTAAGCTATCAGTTAATTGCTCACTAATCACATCTTAATTATCTAATCTCTTTGTTAATGATATTCATTCTAGCATTTGATCCACCATAGCTCATCACATTGCTGTAATTTTAACATGGTATCGGAGCCTAGCCTAGAATCCATCAATTTGTGAGCCCATTATCTTGCTAATCACCTGGCTAATTATAATTACTAGATAATTAGTATTTTTACCTCTTTTCAACTAGCCCACTATAACCCCAGCCAGTGGGAGGGGCTTGATCTCCTTCCAAGAGCAACATTAGCTTAAGCCCTTGTAGCCATACATAGCTATCTTACTTGTGCTCGAGCCAAGCGAATCAGCGCAGCAAGCTGCCAAGAAAAGCTCACGTTTTTTGCTAATCTGCAGGCGTCATTTTTTGAGAAAAAATGATATCTCTTCTTCTGCATTTGCAATGGGTCTTATTCCTCTTGGCCCTTTGGGTTTCCAAGGGTGCTCTACAAGCTGGTGAAGACAGAATTTGATTTGATCAAGTCTACAGTGAGATCCAAGCTCTTCATCAAATCTGCACAGGTGACTTTGGTAAAACAGAGATTAAGCATTCAATGTTTGGTCAAATCTTGTGTTTCTTGATTTAATCCTCTACTAGAGTAATTGCTATTGATGGCCTTGAAAGAATTTAAGCTCATTTGAACTCTAAGGTCTCAGATCTGGGCTCCCCGCATACTCTGTTTTCTGCACACAAAATAGAGGATTAATTTGCTAATCAGTGATTAATCAATACTAATCATAATATTTTGGTACAATTGAGGGTTCAAATTAACCATATCTCATACTGATCTCTATAACTTCAGATTGTAATTCGGAGATGGTTTGATACTCTAACCATTTCGTACAAATGGGTTACCCTTGATTTAATGTAATTTCTGGTAAAATTATGTTGATAAATTTATGGTAATCATCATTTTGCATTTACCCCTTGCTTAATGCCTGCAAATCACACTCAAATTCAAGATTATTCACATCCAGAGTTGCATTTGGGAATGTGCATATAAGAATGAATGCTATATGCATTATGTATTGGGCACATTACATCGTTGTAAAAATGGGATCAGACACTACCCTTGTCCAGAATAAAGCAAGAGGCAAGACCTCCCGCATAGATTTGGGTTTGCATTGCATAATGACACAAGATAAACATCAAAAGCCCAAAAGAACTGTCAGCAATACATTAAAACATAATGACACACAAGCTCATGGACCCAGCCATGAAAGAAGAAGAACATATCTTTCCAAGAGGAAGATCCACATCGAGAAGAAGAGCTAGAGAAAGCATTGAAGAAAGACATGGATGCGTGAAGAGAAGTTGCCACAATAAGAAGACTGAAAGAAGAGGAAGACATGGACGCATGAAGAGAAGCTGCCACGACAAGAAGACTAAAGACAAGAGAAGATGTGAGCAGCCCTGTGAAAATCTCTGAGAGAGAGAGAGAGAGAGAGAGAGAGAGAGAGAGAAACCCCACAACCCAATGTAACCTACCCCAACAGAGTAAAACCACCTCTGAGCCACCCATGATGTAGACCATGTGGTAGATGTATGTGTAAGTACTTTAGTCAAGGTCATAGGCACTTGTAGTAGCCTTGGACACATAGAGAGAGAGTGTCAAGGACTATGAGTTAAGGGACTTGAGGCATTGGTCACGGACTATCATGTAAGAGGAAAACTTGGTATAGGGTCCAGGTGTGCTAGAAGTGTTTACTTGAGGGGAGGTGTTGAAATATACAAGTGAATAGGGTGTGTGCGGGAACAAGTCCTTGGGGCAAGAGGCTGTAAAAGAGAATCTGTAAATGTGAGAGAACCTGTGAAAAGTTGAGAAGCATCTACTCGGAGAGAATAAAGGGTAGCATGAGGAGATTTAGGAGGTGTGGAGATATTCTGGGAAGAGGTGGAGAGAATCAAGCAAAAGAGGTGGAGTGAATCAAGGAGAAATCAGTGGGATTGGTTGCTTGGATATAAACTCTATAAATTAAGGTATTGGCCTAATGAGAATTTACTGGTTTTTTATTATCCATGCCTATATTAGGCTATCAGTTAATTACTCATTGATCACATCTTAATTTCATCTAATCTCTTTGTTAATGATATTGATTCTAGCATTTGATCCACCATAGCTCATCACATTGCTGTAATTTTAACATGGTATCAGAGGCTAGCCTAGAATCCATCAATTTGTGAGCCCATTATCTTTCTAATCACCTCGCTATTTATGATTAGTAGATAATTAGTATTTTTACCTCTTTTCAACTAGCCCACTGTATCCCCAACCAGTGGAGGGGCTTGATCTCCCTCCAGGAGCACCATTAGCTTAACCCTTGTAGCCATACATAGCTATCTCACTTGTGCTCCAGCCAAGCGAATCAGCACAGCAAACCGCCAAGAAAAGCTCACGTTTTTTGCTAATCTGCAGAGCAGGCGCCATTTTTTTGAGAAAAAATGATATCTCTTCTTCTGCAGTTGCAATGGGTCTAATTCCTCTTGGCCCTAGGGGTTTACAAGGGTGCTCTACAAGCTGGTGAAGACAGAATTTGATTTGATCAAGTCTATAGTGAGATCCAAGCTATTCATCAAATGTGCAGGTGACTTTGGTAAAACAGAGATTAAGCATTCAATGTTTGGTCAAATCTTGTGTTTCTTAGCTTAATCCTCTACTAGACTAATTGCTATTGATGGCCTTGAAAGGATTTAAGCTCATTTGAACTTTAAGGCCTCAGATCTGGGCTCCCCGTATACTCTATTTTTTACACACAAAACAGAGGATTAATTTGCTAATCAGTGTGATTAATCAATACTAATCACTATATTTTGATGCAATCGAGGGTTCAAATTAACCATTAGGTATCTGATACAGATCTCTATAACTTCATATTGCAATTCGGAGATGGTTTGATACTCCAACCATTCCGTTCAAATGGGTTACCCTTGATTTAATATAATTTATGGTAAAATTATGCTGATAAATTCTTGGTAATCATCATTTTGCATTTACCCCTTGGTTAATGCCTGCAAATCACACTCAAATTCAAGATTATTCACAGCTAGAGTTGCATTTGGGAATGTGCATAAGAATGAATGCTATATGCATTATGTATTGGGCACATTACATCATTGTAAAAATGGGATCACACACTATCCCTGTCCCCAGAATAAGGCAAGAGGCAAGACCTCTCGCATAGATTTGGGTTTGCATTGCATAATGACACAAGACAAACATCAAAAGCCCAAAAGAACTGTAAATAGTACATTAAAACATGTTGCTCACATGGAGCAAGAACTGACGGACAAGCTCATGGCCCCAGCCATGAAAGAAGAAGAAGATCTCTTTCCAAAAGGAAGATCCACACCGAGAAGAAGAGCTAGAGAAAGCATTGAAGGAAGACATGGACACGTGAAGAGAAGTTGCCACAAGATGACTGAAAGAAGAAGACATGGATACGTGAAGAGAAGCTGCCACGACAAGAAGACTAAAGACAAGAGAAGATGTGAGGCTCCAAGAAGTGAGGAGCCCTGTGAAAATCTGAGAGAGAGAGAGAGAGAGAGAGAGAGAGAGAGAGAGAGAGACCTCACAACCCAATGTAACCTGCCCCATCAGAGTAAAACCACCTCTGAGCCACTGATGATGTAGGCCATGTGGTAGATGTATGTGTAAGCACTTTAGTCAAGGTCACGGGCACTTGTAGTAGCCTTGGACACATAGAGAGAGAGAGTGTGTCAAAGGACTGTGAGTTTAGGGACTCGAGGCACTAGTCGCGGACTATCAAGTAAGAGGAAAACTTGGTATAGGGTCCAAGTGTGCTAGGAGTATTCACTTGAGGGGAGGTGTTAAAATATACAAGTGAATAGGGTGTGTGCGGGAACAAGTCCTTGGGCAAAAGGTTGTAAAAGAGAATCTGTAAATGTGAGAGAACCTGTGAAAAGATGAGAAGCATCTACTGGGAGAGAATAAAGGGTAGCATGAGGAGATTTAGGAGGTGTGGAGATATTCTGGGAAGAGGTGGAGAAAATCAAGCAAAAGAGGTGGAGTGAATCAAGGAGAAATTGGTGGGATTGGATGCTTGGATATAAACTCTATAAGTTTGTATCCCCAACCAGTGGAGGGACTTGATCTCAGATCTGGGCTCCGACTCCCCGCATACTCTGTTTTCTGCACACTAAACACCACAACAAGAAGACTGAAAGAAGAGGAAGATATGGACGCGTGAAGAGAAGCTGCCACACCACGACAAGAAGACTAAAGACAAGAGAAGATGTGAGGCTCCAAGAAGTGAGGAGCCCTGTGAAAATCTCAGAGAGAGAGAGAGAGAGAGAGAGAGAGAGAGAGAGAGAGAGAGACCCCACAACCCAATGTAACCTCCCCCAACATAGTAAAACCACCTCTGAGCCACCGATGATGTAGGCCATGTGGTAGATGTATGTGTGAGCACTTTAGTCAAGATCACAGGCACTTGTAGTAGCCTTGGACACATAGAGAGAGAGAGTGTCAAGGACTATGAGTTTAGGGACTTGAGGCACTGGTCGCGGACTATCAAGTAGTACGAGGGAAACTTGGTATAGAGTCTAGGTGTGCTAAGAGTATTCACTTGAGGGGAGGTGTTGAAATATACAAGTGAATAGGGTGTGTGCGGGAACAAGTCCTTGGCAAGAGGCTGTAAAAGAGAATCTGTAAATGTGAGAGAACTTGTGAAAAGGTGAGAAGCATCTACTGGGAGAGAATAAAGGGTAGCATGAGAGGAGATTTAGGAGGTATGGAGATATTCTGGGAAGAGGTAGAGAGAATCAAGCAAAAGAGGTGGAGTGAATCAAGGAGAAATCAGTGGGATTGGATGTGGATGTAAACTCTATAAATTGAGGCATTGGCCTACTGAGAATTTGGTGGTTTTTGATTATCCATGCCTACATTAAGCTATCAGTTATTTGTTCACTAACCACATCTTAATTATCGTCTAATCTCTTTGTTAATGATGTTGACTCTAGCATTTGATCCACCATAGCTCATCACATGGCTGTAATTTTAACACAATTTGCATGTTGTGCTCTCTATACGAACAATGCATTTATGATCTGCAAATTCAACATTGAGACCCTCCTTGCTAGAGTGGGCATAGTAAGCATATTCTTCTTTGGACTTGGAACAAAAAGTACATTCTAAAGATAGATCCTCGCCACTAGAACTAGTAAAGCAAATCTCACCAATATCTATACATGAGGAATTGTTGGCATAGACAACAATGTGACCATCGTGCATAGTTTCCATATTATTGACCAAACTTCTTCGAGTTGTAATCTGCTTGGAAGCACCACTTTCAAAGATACAAACTGTTTGAAAAGTAGTTACACTAAGATATGAATCTTTGTTAGGATTAAAGCAACAGTTAGCCATAAGTTAGAAGTCTTTAAGGATAACATTCATTGAGTCCTCTTTCTTGGCACTTTGGTTGGGGCACAACTGGTAAAACCTTTGTTAGAATCCTTTTTCTTCTCTTACTTAGCGTGTGATTTAAAGCATTATTCAAGTGCATGGCTAGGCTTCTTGCAATACCTGCAAGTAAAATCCTTTGGCTTCTTGGAATCATCCTTGCCTCATAAGATTTGTTTGAATAGTTATTATGTTGGAACTTCTTGCCTTTGTCCTTAGTGACACGAGCCTAGAACTAATAAATACATTCATTGTAGAGTGCTCCTCCTTCAACAATAAGCTAACAAGCTCCTGGTAGGATAGAGGGGTAGCAATGCCTCTCAAAGAAAGCCGGAGGGAAGTATTGAAACCCAGATAAGGGTGATGTTAACCATTTCCTTGTCAGGAATAATCATATTAATGTCACAAGAAGCTATTCTCTTAAGTCCTACAACTTGGTTAAGTGCTCATTCATGGACCCATCCTCTTGTATTTTCTCATTATCAAGTTGCCTTTTAAGAAAACCAACTCGTGCATCATTTTTAGCCTGATACATAGTCTCTAAAGTGTCCCAAGCGGTGGCAAGAGAAATTGTGCCACGACAAGGTCCGTCACCACTGATAAGTCCCCATAAACCCTTGGCAATAAGAACATTTCTGACATGAAACTCCAAAGGGAGTAATTTTGAAAATCTGCAATTTAATCAGACGATTGAAGTTCTAGATCAGCGGACGATTAAATTCTATAGTTGAATCGAGGTGATTGAAGTTTTGGATCGAACGATTGAAGCTCGCAATTGAATCGAACAATTTAAGTCAACATAGTCAACATTTGAATCGGAATTGAAGTTCAAAGTAGAATCAAGCGATCAAATAAGTCAATTTCTTGATGTAAGAAGTGAAATCGTCAATCAAAAAAGTGGAATCATCGATCCAAAGATTGAATCGGATAATCAAGAAAGATGAATAGAACAATCAAAGAAGTGAAATTGCCAATTGAAAAAGTTGAATCATCGATCAAAGAAGTAAAATCGCGCGATCGAATCGGGCAATTGAAGTAGGACCGCTGATCGAACTGAACGTGAATCGAGGAATTAAATCATGTAGAATTTTCAAGATTTATGCGAGAGAATAGGGCAATTGTAAATGTTGGATCGCCCCATCAAAGAATCCCACAATTTATGTAGTTGAATCGACCGATTTGTAAACTTGAATCGCGATTCCAAAAGTTGAATCGGGTGATCGACTTGGTCGACGATTGCAAAAAAGATTGAGGGATTGAAGCACTTATCTGTCATGTGTCGTCAGATTCTAGTGAAGCAATAGTGCGCGTGATGAGACGGGGCTGATGATGGTTGTTGTGTCGAAAGGCACTGTAGCATGACGAAGACTATTAGATGACAGGACAAGCAGCCCCAATCTGGCTCAGAGACGAATCATTGCCCTATGACGTTAGCTCTACAGTTGTTGGACGTGGACAAAGCCGACTGTAGTACAAACAATCGCCACTATTGGAAGCAAAACGACAGTCGAAGATGCCGAGTGCTATTACAATGGTGAAGAAGATTGTGTGATCCAAAATATCCAAAGCGCCAAACCCTGATAGAGAAGCTTCAATGGGAGCTTGCAAAAACACAAAGACTCCAAGCAACAAGAAGCAATCACCACCTGCTTTGATAGCTCACAATGGAGCTGAGCTCACATATACACAATGTTCAATGTTCAATGGGAGCTTGCAAAAACACAAAGACTCCAAGCAACAAGAAGCAATCACCACCTGCTTTGATAGCTCACAATGGAGCTGAGCTCACATATACACAATGTTCAATGAATAGAACACAAGGGTGTAGAGCGTGAGAGAGAATGGCTAGCTCAAAGGGGAGATATGAAGCTCTCTGCAAGTACAAAAGAGAAAGTACAAATGAACCACCACCCTAAACAATAGATGAGGTTCCTTATATACTAGCTAATCCTAAGGTGTTCGTTCATACCTAGATGGCCATGGAAAAAAAAAACCAATGAAATAAAAGTGCCCATGGCATCAGTGCGTGGCACTACAATAAATAACAATTTTTTATTTATATATATTTAAGAAAAAAAAAGAGACCTTCCATTGCTTTAATCTTTTTTCTAGTTATAAAAAAAACTCCTTTACTTTTAATCATTTATTAACAACAAATATAAAATAATAATAATATTAACAAAAATAATAATTTAAAATATTACTTTTCTCTCGCTTTAAAACCAAAAAAAAAATTCCTTTTTCTTCTTTCTTTTTTCAAAATTTAAGTTATAACGTAAAAGCTATTGTGAGCGACGTCCTTTCAGGGTAGTGCTTGTTGTTGACC
>NC_141105.1:7578400-7608400 GCF_041138505.1 Cibotium barometz
TCAACTCAACATACCTAGATGCCATTCATATAGAATAAGAGCACCCACCTTCCCTGTCTGCACTTTTATAGGGTCACAGGTCACAAGGTGAATGATCAACAAGCGATGAGCACCTTCATTGGCATGTGTATACAAATAACACTGCAACCAAAATGCACATATTAGCCAAACCTGATCAAACACATGGCTATGAGAGGGAAAGCATTAAGCGCAACACCCTGCAGTTCTTTCTGAAGCCTGATTAAGTGCTCTTTCCTTGGTGCTCTTGCTCTGCTGTAAGCATCTGCCATGCATTTCACAACATCTGCAACTCTGTTTATGGCCAAAGACAGAGAGACAAGCCCGACTCCGATTGCCAAGCTGACCATCTTGTGCTTGTCAAAAGCTGCATTGATAGAAAGCATTCTCGAAGATACAAAGAGCATCAAGGCAACACCCATACCAGCCAGCCCAACAGCAACTTGGTTTATGACACCCACTAGTTCTCTCAAGCTCTCCTGTGAAAGGCGTTGGAAGTTAGAAGCCACTGAATTGGGACTCATGAACGGATAGCAAAAGACAACTTCACAGAGGTGGAATGAGCTTCTTTCAAAGAGGTCCCTTGTCAGTGTGGCCGTCTTCCCATGTTTCTTTTGTTTGCTCTTTCCTCTAAGCTTGGCCAGCCGGCTGCCCAAAACATGTATAGAGAATCAGAATTGTCCATGTTCAGAAAAACGTGGAGAGAATGAGAGTTGTTTGTGTCCACAGGATTAACGACAACTGTATGACTCAAGTGAACTTACTTCTTAGTGGTGGTTGTGGCCGTTGATTGAAGCACAGATACAGGTTCCTGAGCCATAACCTCCAAAGTGTTCCCACTTCTGAACTTGTCAAAGAACAACAAGAAAACATTTGCTTAGCAGATCATTGTGGATGCTTAAGGAACACAAACAAGCAGGATCAAAAAGAAGACGAATCCAGCAGAGACAATGGCACTGTGTTTCCCAGACCACCTCCAATCAAACTACTCGCCTTCAGCTTCGTTGATTTTCCATTGTTGTCTGTTTTTGCTCAAAACAATAACAGGATGAGTGACTCAAACTAATCCTCTCTAAGAGCTCTTCCATTTGACTGAGGTTCACACATGCCTCACTCACCAATATTGATGCTGTTCTCATAGGCTACCTGAGTCATGTCTGGTGGCAGCCTGCCCTTGCAGGTGTTGGAAATTATTTCATCCCCAGATGGACTTTCCCATGCACATTCATGCTTGTATCTGGCTCCATATGAAGCCTTGCATATGCATCTAGGCACTACATATTTTTTGCCTATTTTTAGACATTATTTCAGACCAGCTCCTCTCCCACCTATATAAAGGTGGCTAGGCTTAGCATCGTTATTATCTCTCTTTTCAGCTTCTGCAGTGACGGGCAGCATCTACAGGACCTTCCTCATGCTGCTCCTTGCGTTTTCTTCATCAGTAAACTGCGTTTTCCTGTGGAGCTGTGTTTTCACTCGGGACTCCCTCAAGTGCTGCAATTTCTTTCTACATAGCTGCTTTACAGCCTTTACCACATCATTCTATTCTCTCCTCTCCCACCCACCCTCTCTTCTAGTCTTTCTAAAGGAGGCTTGGGGTCTTGGAGGTGATGGCTTCTCGAGATCACCATTCTCCCCTCTCGGGGATTCTCTTCTCTTTCCTTATTCACAGTACACAGGTGTCCTCTTCAAAGATACCTATTCCCTCTACCCAAATTCTGACAGAGACCTTATCAGTTCCTTTAATCCCTTTGGATGAGTATCTTCCTTCTCTTGTGCTGTTTCATGATGATGCTATTATTGCAGATTTTCTCTCCTCTCTTTCAGAGGAGGATAGTGGTTCTTCTACAGAGCAGGTGGATGATTTTGTATCCTCACATTCTGGAGCTTCCTACTTTGGCGGTTTCTCTCCTGGTAGTTGCTTCTCCTTCTTATGTTTCAAAGGAGGCATCTTTCACTATCTTGGAGCCTATCCCTACTTCGAGCCTGGCAAATTCAGCTATCACTGATGATCAATTTGTTCCAGCGGTTGTTTCATTTCCTCCTCCTTCAGAGGAGGATTCTACTTCGGTCCCGATACTTGCTGTAGATGCAGGAGGTACCACATTTTTCGGAGCCATCTATGGTTCCATCTCCTGAGGGCTTCTCTCTCCAGATTGATCCTGGTGTTTCGTCTTCGATATCTTCTCGATCTTCTCGTGGCTTCTTCTGGAGACCTTCTCGGTATCCGGATGTACCATATCTTCGCGAGCTTTGTGCCTTTTACGAGGAGGTTGTTCCTTCAGACTCTTTGGAGGATTTTTTTGCAACGTACCGAACTTGTTCCACCCATCTGGTGCTGAAGAGGAGGTGTTGGAAATTATTTCATCCCCAGATGGACTTTCCCATGCACATTCATGCTTGTATCTGGCTCCATATGAAGCCTTGCATATGCATCTAGGCACTACATATTTTTTGCCTATTTTTAGACATTATTTCAGCATTTTTTGCATAGTCGGCCATTCCTCTGATTTTCTACTAGCTCCTCTCCCACCTATATAAAGGTGGCTAGGCTTAGCATCATTATTCTCTCTCTTTTCAGCTTCTGCAATGATAGGCAACATCTACGGGACCTTCCTCATGCTGCTCCACGTGATGCACTACCTTTTCTGGTGATATTCAACAATGATCTTCTTTTCTCCTTTATGCTTGTTGTCCATATACAATGTTGTACAGTTCTTGCAGGCTGCAGCATTTCTTTGTGGGTATCACAGCATAGTACCCATTCTTTCAACAGGCTGCAACTTACATAGGAAATGAGGTGCAAGTCACGGAGAGAATCACAGTCAAAGTGAAGAGCTTTTCAAGACTCTGTTTAGGAGTCCTTCCTCACTTGATTCCAATAGGCATAGCTCGATGTACGAAAAGCCAAAAAGTAGGAATAAGAACTTTTTACCGGAAACTATGTAGAGACATGCTTTTTGGAGGAGCTGGGACTATACATGATTGTTACAACTATTACGAGCCTGTGTTTTTCCCTCTGGACAACAAGCAGGTGGGCACGGGCATGGGACGCACAGTGTGGACAGGAATCAGCTGAATGTGAAAAGGAAACCCATGTTAGTGGCCAGCCCAAGTGTGAAAGGAAACAAAAGAGATTTTTATAAAGTTCTAAGGTTTTTAAACCTTTGATGACTTAAAGGCCTAATAATATTATTTGAAGGCATGCGTTTTTGATAAGCTGCTTTTGGCATTTTTATGAAAAGCGCTTTGTTTCTTTAAAGAGGGCGAAGGGTGGCGAGTAGGGGTGTGATTGCCGTGTGGAAGGTGGAGATGGTGTGGCGCACGGGTACTACCGCCAGCCACTGCCTCCGCGTCGCCACAGGGTACAACCGTGCCGCCACCACCAGCTACCTACTGCTGCAACGCCGCCGTCACGTACTGGCACCGCCGCCGGGTGCAGGTGCCACCGCTGCCAAAGCCGTCGTGCCACCGCCCGGTACAGAGTCGAAACTGCCGCCGCTGGGTCGGGCACCGCCGCCGGGTACAGAGCCATGCCGCCGAGTACAATGCCGTGCCGCCGTCGTTGGTACAGTTTGCCGTCAGAGCCACCGCGCCGCGCCGCCGGGTACCGCTGCCGCTACTGTTGGTTGATACTGATACTGCCGTACTAATGATGCTACTGACATACTGATGCTGTTGTTGGCCGTTGGGCGTTGTTATACTTGCATGTATGAGTTGCTGCTGTTGGGCGTTGGTAAGCGCTAATGCACATGGCCTACACCAAGGTGCTGTTGCACATGGGCAACTAGGCCGGTGATTAGGTGGTTGAGCATGGGTTACTAGCAAGTAAAAAAGCAACCAGGCGACCATATTTAAGGACTATTGTCAGCAATAGGCATCTAGGCAATCGTCAAACAAGAGTTTCTCTACAGACAATATGGCAGTCAAATGAGGATCAGATGGGAGGCTCTCTACGCCAGGTGGTTGCATGTGTGGAAGCAGTCAGCGTGGGTCTCTCTCTCTCTATCTCTCTTGGAAGAAGGTGAGCTGAAGGAGGCACCAAGGGGATAACAGCCAAGGGGTTTCTCTCTCTCTCTCTCTCTCTCTCTCTCTCTCTCTCTCTCTCTCTCTCTCTCTCTTCGCAAGCAGGTTTTGTTTACGAGATTTGGATACACAGGATCAGGCTATATATGCACAGAAAGATGTTCTTGGAAGAGATGTGTGTTACTCTTCGTCTTGGACCTATGTGTATTCAGGGATGGCTTGACACATCCTCTATCTTTCTCTCTCTGAGTTTTTGGCATCGTGATTGGATGATGCATATGAGGATTTATCTGTTATGGAAACAGGACATTGATCTTTCGTGAGGAGACAGGACTTTGGTATTGGGGATACAGGTCTATGGTTTATCAGATACAGGTCTTTGGTTTCGTGAGGAAAGCATGTCTCTGGAGTCTGGATTCATGTGAACAAGTTCTCGTTTTCTCGAGGTTACACGCACGCTGTGACTATAGGAAGGACTTATGGTTTGGTACAGTGCTACTGCTGTTTGGGAAAGGGTTTGTGGGATCCATGGTAGCGATGGAGAAGACCTTTTCTAGCAGGGAGGTGTTGTACATGTGTGCCTTCTCCATGGAATGCTATGCTGTAATAACGAGAGTTCTTATTTGGAAGTCCTGGGTGAAAGCTTCGAGGGATCCTATTGGTAGAGGATTCTACAAGTTGTACTTTACACTCAAATTTTGATCAAGTAAAGAAATACCACAAGGGGCACCACTGCGTTTTGGGGCCAATCGGTGTCCTTGTACTATTAGCAGGAGCATTCTAGCTCCCTTGTTTGTTTTTCTTTTCCAGGTTCTCATGGGTGATGAAGTGTTTTGTGTGTGAGTGTTTGCTTCACCGCCTGTCGGATTTCTGAAGGCCGGTTTCAACAACCTACAAGAATTGGGGACTATAAAATGATCCTCTCTAAGAGTTCTTCCATTTGACTGAGGTTCACGCATGCCTTACCAATATTGATACTATTCTCATAGGCTACCTGAGTCATGCCTGGGCACTGGTGACTAATACCCACCACAAGAGTTGGGGCATAGTCAATAGAAACCTCTCTACCTAGTTTGAAGCCAAGCCTCGAGTGTTATAACTTATGCCAATAGCTTTTGTCATGACATGACATGAGGTTGGCAAAAGTCACTATTTGTTTCCCATCTATTTATGATGAATCCATGCATAATTCTTTGACAAACATCTCTCTTACATATGTAACCTCACCCCCTTCATGTCCATGAAATTCCTTGTAAGCTCACACCACCTAGAGACTCCTTTCTATGAGATAGATGAAACCTTCCATGTACCTTGATGTCAGAATACGCAGCGGAGATGATGACCAAATCTGAGAATACAAGAGCAAAAGCAAAAACGCAGGCAGAAAAACAGCACAAGAGAGAGACAGATGTAGGCGTGTAACTCTGCTCTATATACACAAGAAGATCCCGAGGAATGATACAAATAAGGCATGGGGGCTGAGGACCTATATATACCCCCCTGGAAGGGCAGTCGGCCAGCACTAAAAGTGTCCACGACTGAAGAAAGAGGTCCACGACTGCATAAATGCAGTCGGCCAGCTATCTGATGCCCACGACTGGTAAAAGGCAGTCGGCCAGCAGCCCTGAAGCCCACGACTGATCAAGATCCAGTCGGCCAGCACTGGGGTGCTCCCGGCATCATCTGGCAGCCCTCCCAAGCCTCAGAAAAAATGGAAAAAAATAGGGGAAAAATGCGGAGAGTGGGGAAAAATGGGAAAACACCTCATAAGGGCGGGCACACCCACAACAAAGGCCCTGGTGTATAAAACTAGACAGGAGATGACTTCTAACACCCCCTCTCAGCTCCTGGCTGTGTGACCAACCACTGGAAGCTGGGGTGCCGCCTGAGCAAATCCTGAGAGCGACTTCGTGAAGAGGTCCACCGTACTGTCCTCCGTCGAACAAAACTCCAACAAGATGTCAACGATCTGTTCACGAAAAAAGTGCCTCTCGATGACCATGGGTTCCTCCAATGGAAAAGCCCAAACCTGCCATGCAACCTCCTCTTGCTCCGTAAAACTGCTCCTGGGCCATAAGTAGATCCCCTCGTGTCCGAATCTCCTCCCCAAACCGAGTCACTCCAACCGCGGAGTCGGACTCCATCCAACAATCCCCCTCCTGTGTACAAGAGTCCATGATCCTTCGCATGCTGCAGAAACCACAGGAAACGCAATCCTGCCTCACAAAGAGACATCTGCAACCAAGAGCTCAACTGCCTCATCAGGAAGCTCCCGTCCAATCCGGTGTCCATCAACCAGATCAATGAACCATACAGCTTCTGAGTCACAGAGACATCACACTGCTCACAAGGATCAACACCTGTTACGGTGCACAAACAAGTCCTGGAAACCTGATGAAACCTGTCAACCACCCCCTCTGAATCCGGAACCACAAAGCCTGGAGAAACCACCTCCTTCTGCAAGTAATCACCTGTCACCTGCCTGGCTTTCCGAAAGGTCCCCGTGGAAAGAACATCCTCAACTACTGGAAGTTCTATGTCCCGAACACGACGAGACATCAGAGCATAAGTGACCTGTTCAGCTTCCTCTGACTCACTAACACAAGAACTACCAACCTCAGTACTGGAAAGTTCCTGCCAACTGCTGCCATCTACTGGTAAGCTATCCACCATCTGGTCTCGGAAAGCCCGCACCTGCAGCGTATCCACACCTAAGTAGCTTTTACCATACCGCCACTCATCACAATCTTGAGGACCGGGGAGAGAGAGTGTTGAAAGCCTGTAGACTCCATTCTCCACTCCACCTTCCCAAACCACTTGGCCTGTTGCTTTGTCCCGGAGAGCAACAAAATGCTCATCAAACTTCACCCGTACGCCAGTCTTGCAAACCTGATGCACTGACAACAGATGAAAACCAAGTGCCGGAACATACAACACCTGGGAGGAATGCTTCCCCCCTCTGCCACCATCGGGAACTATCTCCATCCTGCCCTCACTGTGAACTAGGATAGTGGACGTATCCCCAGTAAGAATATGACCAGAAAGCCTGCAGAGATCCTGTAAACCGGAACGGGAAGGA
Source organism: Cibotium barometz (assembly GCF_041138505.1). Classification (NCBI taxonomy): domain Eukaryota; kingdom Viridiplantae; phylum Streptophyta; class Polypodiopsida; order Cyatheales; family Cibotiaceae; genus Cibotium; species Cibotium barometz. The sequence goes on from NC_141105.1 coordinate 7,585,524, forward strand.
GTCATGTGCCTGGAAGCACCACTATCGAGAATCCAATCCCGAGTATCCGTTGCGGAGAGTCCTCCAATCTCCTCCCTGCCTGAAGAAAATGAAGCATCGGTGTCCATCACCTCCAGGTGCACAAAAGCCGGAGTCTTCATGATTGCTGAGGAGTCTTCACCCTTCTCGGTCTTCCGCTTGGGACACTGCCTCCAGTAGTGGCCTTTCTCGCCACAATCATTACAGGTCCTCTCTGCCTTCAGTTTCTCGCGGTCAACGTCGGACATCTTCTCAGAAGACTTCTCCGATAAAGCCTTCCCCTTGCCCGAGTTACGGCCTTTCGACCGTTGGCCAGTAAAGGCCTCCGAACCTCCACCCTGAGGAGGGTTCGTGAATCGTTAGCTCCTCCCACGTGATGGTGCTGAGCCTGCCACTGGTAATCAACGACGAGTAGAATGCTGAGTACGAAGAGGGCAAATGTGACAGCAACGTGATGGCCATGTCCTCTGACGATATCTCCTTCCCAGCCTGAAGAACCTCCTGCTGAAGAGCCTGCAGCTTGTTAATATGCTCCCGCATCGTCGACGACTTTGCAGGGCTCATAACCCGCATCTGTACTTCCAAGGAGATCCTCTTCATGGGCGATACCCTGTTGTAAAGTGAGGCCAAATGCTGCCATATACCTCTGGCAGCGTCATATGCTTTACATGATTGATTACCTGCGGTGTGCAGTTGAGGAAAATAAACGAACGGACCCTGGCGTTGACGCGATCCCACATCTGCGTCTGGGCCTCTCGGTCCTTTCGGATCGACGGTACCTCCCCTTCCTCTACTTCCGGCCGTGGAACACCAACAACGACGAAATCGGCGAGGTCGTAAGACTCCAAAACGGATTCCATCATCACCTTCCATATGCCGTAGTTGCTCCCGTCCAACTGACGGTCCACCGGGAACGTGGGGAGTGTCGGGATCTTCACATGTCTCTCGGCCATCTCAAACAGATCTGCCATAGCGGGGATGTACTCTGAAAAGGGTGGGTGGGTCGGAACAAAGAAGAACTGATACCTGCAAGTGGCTGTCCAGCAAATCAGCCCGCCTTCCTCTTGCTTCTCCTCTTCCCGATCAGCCCAAAACAGTCCACCAATCAGCCACAAAACAGCCCCCTCTTGCTCACACAAATCCCAAGACCTATCTAGAGCCTAGGCTCTGATACCATGTCAGAATACGCAGCGGAGATGATGACCAAATCTGGGAACACAAGAGCAAAAGCAAAAACGCAGGCAGAAAAACAGCACAAGAGAGAGACAGATGTAGGCGTGTAACTCTACTCTATATACACAAGAAGATCCCGAGGAATGATACAAATAAGGCATGGGGGCTGAGGACCTATATATACCCCCCTGGAAGGGGGGTCGGCCAGCACTAAAAGTGTCCACGACTGAAGAAAGAGGTCCACGACTACATAAATGCAGTCGGCCAGCTATCTGATGCCCACGACTGGTAAAAGGCAGTCGGCCAGCAGCCCTGAAGCCCACGACTGATCAAGATCCAGTCGGCCAGCACTGGGGTGCTCCCGGCATCATCTGGCAGCCCTCCCAAGCCTCAGAAAAAATGGGAAAAAATAGGGGGAAAATGCGGAGAGTGGGGAAAAATGGGAAAACACCTCATAAGGGCGGGCACACCCACAACAAAGGCCCTGGTGTATAAAACTAGACAGGAGATGACTTCTAACACTTGATCCTATCCTATCAAGACCACATTGACATACATTCTCTCGACGACATCTACGTTATGCCAAAAAAATTGATGATACCCTTGCTGTTAAAAGAGGTGGTGAGGCTGCATGTGATACCTCACACAAGAGCCAAAAACCCTCTAAAGACAAAAAGCGAGGACATATTGCAGCGTCCCACGAGAGTCAATCATCACAACGCAATCCCCAAGAAGCACTCTAGAGGCAAGAGAAAATCCGCGCCACTTACCGAGGAGTGGGTGGCAAAGGTGCTTCAAGTGCAACTAGCTCGACCATCACTACAATGGATTGTCCAAAGAAGAAGTCTTCCGGGGGTAAGACCTCGATACACATTACGGAACTACAAGGTAACGCTGTGATCTCTTCTACTAAAGTTCATCATCTAGATAGTAGTAGCTGCTAACGGTGTCAAATTAATGAGTCTGCCTTTGGTCTGCATGATCTCCTCCAAGCTGAGGGATTTATAGACGGCCACCCAATGAGAATTTTATTTGACAACGGCTCTACTCACAATTTTATTTCTTCACGTTTGGTGCAGACACTCCAGCTACCCAAAGTGGCGAGTGATCAATCTTTCTAAGGGTACATACAAGCGTTTGATCATACAATTGAGCAGTAATCCCGTCTCCTAGCAATCTTATCAATTTAGCCAAAAGGAGGAGGAGGACGAGATTGCTCAACGGCTGCAAGATTATCTTAATAAAGGTTTTATTCAGCCTAGTAAGTCTCCATGGGACGCTCCCGTTAATCTGTCACGGAAAGAAAGATGGTAGCATGTGCTTCTCTCTAGATTACAAAGGCTTGAATAAACTCATTTTCAAGAACAAGTATCCTTTGCCGAGGATGGATGACCTGGTAGATCATCTTCATGGTGCTAAGTATTTCACCAAGATTGATCTATGGTCAAATTATCATCAAGGATTAAACCTGAGGACGTGCCTAAGAATGCACGCTATGGCCACTAAGTTTTTGGTCCTACTTTTTGGGTTGACCAATGCTCCTACTACTTTTCAACAAATGATGAACGATTTATTTTGTCCATATCTGGGAAAGTGAATTGTTGCCTCCTTGGATGACATACTAATTCACAGTAGGTCATTGGAAGAGGACATACAACATCTCAGAGTCGTCTTGGAATACTCAAACGAGAGAAGTTGTATGCGAAGGAGTCAAATTGTCACTTCTTCAAGCAAGAACTCTTGTGTCTAGGTCACATCATCTCTGTTGATGGTGTCACGATTGATCTAGATAAGGTTGGGAAGGTCCTAGAATGGCCAATTCCACGAACGATTAGGCAAGTCAAATCTTTTCTTGGTTTTACTAGCTTTTTTAGGAAGTCTATCAAGGCTTATGCCAAGATTGCTATCACTTTGACTCAGCTTTTAAAGGGGGTGCGAAGCAAGAAGGGCAAGTGAAATCTTTTCTTGGTTTTACTAGCTTTTTTGGAAGTTTATCAAGACTTATGCCAAGATTGCTACCCCTTTGACCCAGCTTTTAAAGGGGGTGCGTGGCAAGAAGGGCAAGACAAGTCCTTCGATGGTTGGAGTGACAAGCTGGATGGGTGTTTTAGAGCACTAAAAAAACTAGTTACTAGTCACCTTAGCACCTATGTTGCAGATTGTGGATCCTAGTAAACCTTTTGTGGTTGAAACAGATGCCAATGATTATACAATAGGTGCTGCCTTGTTTCAAGATGGATGACCCATAGCCTTTGAGAGCAAGATGCACAGATGAGGTATCCTACCCAAGAAAAGGAGCTTCTGGCAATTATCCATGCAATGAAAATCTAGAGACACTATTTGTATGGGTCTCGATTTGTTGTCTCAATGAGAGGGCGAACCAAACTATGGAGGATATGTCGAGGGCATATGTCTCCAAGAGACAGTCTGAGTCATGGTCACCAAGTTACACGTTTCGTTGTTGCTGAAACGTGAAACGAGTTTCACTATTGAAACATTTCAACCATGGACGTTTCGTCCAACGTTGCAAGGCAGCTGAAAAGTCAAGAAGGAAGAAATAAAAACATTCAATATTGAACATTATTGCAATTTGTGCTTGCGGCTCCACCAATTGTGAAACATATATATACCTAGATGAATCCATGAACATGCCCAAATTCACCTTTTAGGAACGTGCATGTTATATACTCATCCCACAAGACTATATAACTATCAACTCCAAGGCTACAGTTAGAAATGATGCCAGAACCACAGCCAAGTTCTTGTATGAGTACGTGTTTACACGCTATGGCTTACCTATTGAAATCGTTAGTGATATTCTGAATAGCATGGACTAGATACTACGACATCCCCACTAACGTCATCAGTGTCCAATAGTGGGTGTAGAACTCTATATCAAGATGCTCTCACACACGCACTCCACACACACATAAGAGCATATATTCACACAAAGGCCTTTGTACTGAGTTTCTGTCAAACCTCCGGAGATGCAGGGCCGCCTCAGCCATAAGATGTCTCACCAATTGTGAGACGTGTTATTTTTTGTTTATGTAACATGTATACAGTATGACTCAAAATGAGGAAATCACTTCGAATTGTTTCATTCCAAAATAAATCGTTTCAACACTGAAACGTTTCACGGTGACCTTGGTCAGAGTGGGGAAGGTATCTTCCACAAATTGAGTTTGCTTATAACAGTAGTAAGCCAAGTCCTTGGACAAACCCCCTTCATTTGATGTTGCTGCCAACTCAAATAAGTCTCTACAAATGCTGGCCAATAGCCTCTTGAGTTCCTCCAGTGTCATTCCCTGCCCACGCCTCAGTGTGGAGTTCATGAATCTAGTTCTAAGTGGTTCTTTATCTGTTGCCCTTCAAGGATTAGTGTTGGGATTAGCATGTACATGTGCATGCACATGACATTTTGTTCAGGATCGAAGCATTCTAGACAACATCTTCACTTTTTGGGAGTCGACTACTTCGGCCAAGATGCACACAACAACATACTTATCAGGTGATGAGGGGAACCTCCAAAGATTTGTAGAGGCGATAGAAATCTTCTGTCGCATATCTCAAGTGTAGATCAACTGGCACAAGTCGTGTGGATTTTGGGTTGGCTCTTCACTCGCCCCGACTTGGCGTCCAGTTGAGCCTTTCCAATGGATCTCGAGAGGCACTCCGATCCGTTATCTTGGATGTCAAGTGGGCATCGATATCTCCCCAGAGAAAAATTAGCCCCTCTTCTTTTGAGCATTCGGAAGAAGCTTCTATACTGGAGTTTGGCGAGGCTTTCTTTAGCCGACTGAGTACTAGTGGCAAACCAGATTCTTCTTGCCACCATGTGGTATATCACTTCTTGTTGTGCCTTCTCATGGGCCTGCATTGGTCAAGTTCAACGGTTGATCCACAACTTTCTATGGGCTGATAGCAACGAGAGGCCTGCCCGGGCCAAGGTGGCCTGGAGAGTGATCAAGCACAAGTCCTACCAAGTCCCTTGGAGATTGGTTTGCATTTAGTCAGTTGACTAACTGGGATCCAAGGGCAAGGACACATTCAACCTCGACATCGACTGTGCCATTCCTCCGGAGTGGCTGATCCAGATCCCTGACCCTATCCCGCCGCAGTGGCTAGAAGTGTTCACCAGCCATGATATTCTCCTGGCAGTTCATGGTGTGGATGAGAGCTCCGCCTTGGTCACCTTTTTGATTGGACCTCATGGCACGTTAGTGAGATCAGAGCCCCCCTTGGAGAAACATCAAGGGATGCACACTACAGAGGGTGAGGGTGATCGGATTCCATTCACATGAGTGGCACATTGACCCACCACTAGCCAAGATGGCCAAGGAGAGACTTTGGCGTCTATGGATTTGGGAGAGCTGGCCCATCACACGCCTCTAGTGGGACCCGAGGGAGTGGACTTGGTGTGATCCTGTAGACAAGGAGAAGACTCAAGGTATCCCACATTTTTTGCAAACACCACACAGCTTGGCCGTAGGATTCAATTGTTTGAGGCCCAGGGCACTCCAACAGCAACAAGACACTGGCAATCTCAAGGGACAGTAGCCACAAAAAGAGAGTGATCTTCGGAGGTCGAAATCTGTCCTAGTGCCTCCTAATCTGAGAAAAGTGTAGTGAGAGGACATAGGAGTTTGGCGGTAGGCATGTGGTTGGCCATTGGAGGTAGACTAGCATCATGTTCGAGATGTGGCCATCCCTAGGAGTCTCTGCGACATTGTCTTTGGGTGCAAGAGTAAGTGACCTTTAAAGGTCACCTCTAGTACTTTGTACATTATCTCATTATTTATGTATAGCATCGTGCAAGCGCACTCTCTCTTTGTTCACAGTGCATTCTATGCTTCATTGCTAAACCTAAATCTAACCCTAAACCCAACAGTTTCTTCATGGACACTTCACATGTTTTTTCGCTTAAGAAGAAAAAATCCATTGTGGCAAGATTCTCTTGTGAAGTTGAGTACAGCGCAACCTTCACAACCTCGATAAAATGCATATGGTCGAGAAGGTTGTCAACACACATGAAGCATAAACAGAGTGATCCAATACCTATCCTCAAAGATAGTCACACTACTATTGCCCATGCCAATACTTCTTGTTTTTATGCACCAACAAAGCACATTGAGGTTCATTATCATTATGTGACATTAAGACTTTATGCAAAAAACATCGACCTTTTACTATCCAACACGGGACAACCTAGAAGATATCTTCACAAACCCTCTTCCGAGCAACAAGTTTAAGATTTACAAAAAGCTTTAAGCTTGATACACTTTGTGACTTCTATATCATAGTGCTAATAGAAACTCAAAGTCGTTCTTCCTCTCCGACACATGCACTCTGAGTACATGCACATCCTGTACTTGCAAGCTTCTCCAATCCAATAGTCTCCATTAAGCCGTGCAATCTTCTACAAAGCTATGTCTCTCTCTTTTCATTCCTAGAATTTTTTGCCTTTCTCTTCCTTTAGTCCCCTTGTGGAATCCCTTTGTCTCTATTATTTTGAGAAAAATAAGCAACGTTTTAAAAAATCAAGAAAATACACTTCATGAAATATATGACAAAATCCATTATTCCATTTCCTAAAATCACAGTTATGCTAGGATGCACGTGAACATTCATCTTGGACCATGTGGTATGCATGTGTTAGTGAGTACCCTGGTGGAGAGAGAGAGAGAGAGAGAGAGAGAGAGAGAGAGAGAGAGACTTACAGCCCTGTTATTAACCTGTCATAAGCTTTTGTGCTAGCAGGAGCATACAGCATATCCAGAGCCCTTATCCGTTCACGATAATCTACCCGTCCACAAACTAAACCTTGCTGATGAAAGCACCTGGCATCACTCCCCACTCTCATGATCAAGGCATTCCCACAGACTCCAAGAGATAACCAACCAAAAGGCACAGGTGGCTTTTGAGGTATTTCAAGTGGAAGTGCATGACCCACTTGCTGCGTCAGCCTGAAATCAACAGCAAATCCCGAATTTACAGGGACGACTGTGCTGCGTGCTAGAGAAGCCTGCAAAATCCCATTCTTCTCTCGAGTGTAGCATTGCCCATCACAATCCAACCCTGATTAAAACATAATGTGAGAATCATGCATAGAAGCTCCCTGCAAGCTATTAGAGATTTTGTGCTTGTCATAACCTGGCTGCTCTACATGGACCGTTGATGCACCATCCATATGACAAATGCAATCCCTCTTGAAGAAGTTTTCAAGCTTTGAGCTCTCATCCTTCAGTGATCCCAGTAAATGAGGCATGGCAGTCTCTCGCACAAGCTTTTCTGAGCAAAAGCCTTGACTGTGATGAGCTCTAGCTTTGTGACTTGCTAGCAGCACTCCGTTTAGCAATGCATTGCCACTGTCTGCACAATATAAGAGACTCATCAAAAAATCAAAGAGCAGGAACAACACCTCTACACCTACGATTTCCTTACACTATAACCATAGCAAGATTGCATGTGTCCAAAAATCATCTGCAACCAAGCTTTTTCCTAAACAGTACATGATGTTAAACCTCTGACCTCCTAGCTTTGTTCCCATCTTCTGAAACTTGTTGAAGCCTGAGTTTGCGTCCATCTTTTTGCCAAGAAAACTCCATTGAGTAATTGGAACACGCTCCAATCCATGGAATGCCTGAAGAAAGTGCACAAGACAAGAAAGGCACATTACTCGTCTACACTTGCTTGCAGCCCTGACTGAGGTGCCCTATGTTGCTGATTGATGGCAAGAGACCCAATTAGCCGGCCAGTGAAGAGAAATGGTTGCAACATACAGGACCATGGTTGCTTGACGTGTTAGAATCAGCTGGAAAGGCTGATGTGAGCCACAGATTCCAATTTTTGAGTGGGGTGGAATAGCTTCTCCACCAATGGCCTCAACCTTGACAAGAGCATAACCCAAAAGCAGCAGCTTCACGCTTACAGCATTGGTATATTTTGCTGACCAGTTACGCAACCACCTCTGTCCTTAAGTGGGGGCACCCAAGCTACCTGTCTGCCAGGTACGAAGGGGCAAAGTTGTCCGACTCCCCACTCACCATCCAAGCTCCCTGTCGTGTATAAACGGTCCAACTCCCTGCCTCTGTCGCAGGAGAGGGGAATGTGATGTAACCAGCCTAAATAATGGAGGTGCAGCCAAAAGATAACCCTATACATAGAAGAGAAGGCTTTTTCTAGAAGGAAACCGTACTGGAAGGAATGCGAGGGAAAACCCTAGTGAAGTAAACTTCAATGGAGACCTTAATTAAGACACAGGAGCAATACCTAAAAGGAAGACAAAAACCCGAGCACAATCTAAAAGGAGGATTAAAAAGAAAACCCACTGATGAAAAAGGAAACCCTAATGTAAGAAACTGAAAATATTGATTAGCAACGCGTAGGAGGAAGGTAGACGCATTTTAAAAAACCATGAAAAAGCCTCCCATAGAAAAAATAAATAAATAAAAAATCCATAGCTTGATCTAGAGAGGTTTTTAGGAAAAACAACAAAAAATAGTGTACAGAGAGAGAAAGGAGAGAGAGCACCTCAATGGGGCGAGAAATCTGCAAATCAGGAAGAAAACCATGATGGAGGCTGAGATTGGAGTGTGCCATTTATTGACCTCAGCCGTCCGATTTCGAAACCTTAACGAGGTTGCAGACGCCCTGTTACGCCAAATAGCGAAACCCTAAGAAGGCTGGACTCGTCTTCGACGCCATAGCCGAAAGAGAGAGAGAGAGAGAGAGAGAGAGAGAGAGAGAGAGACAGAGACCTCTAGGGAAGGGCGTCCAAGCTGTCTTGTTTTGTGGAAGACCACCTCAAAGGCATCTGACCGAACCTGTGAAGCCGACCACGCAACTTGAAACCTGGACCTAAAACAAGTGTGAACGGATTAAATTTGTGAGAAAATTGTTATTGAAAAAAAAAAGATTTGTCTCTCATTTTTTTTAACGACCTATGGTAATAGATTTTCCTAACTCCGTAGTAACCTCCATTAGTGAGAAAGCAACTAATGTGATTTACAAACGGGATTAGTGGTAACATCCTCCAATATGATTATGTTAATCATATCTTTTTATAGTCTTAATACACATACTCTTTTATTTTCAATCCTTGCTTTTTTTTTACACGTTTCTATGATGGAAACATTACTCATGTCTAGCCTTTCTAAAATATTTTCAAAGATGTAGTGACCAATACTAGCCACTCAATTAAAGCCTTCGTCACATCTCTAAAATATTTTCAAAGATTTAGTCACCAATACCAACCACTCAATTAAAGGTTTAGCCACTCAATTAAAGGCTTAGTCACCTCTCTAAAATATTTTCAAAGATTTAGTCACCAATACTAACCACTTAATTAAAGACCTCCGCAGCATTTTCAACCATGTAAGAGAAAATTTATGTGAAATTTGTTTCAACAATGGTTAGAGATGCTATTAACGTCTTCGATTGGATGGATGATGGGTAGAAGTGGTAGCTAAAATCTTTGAAAAAAAATTCTTTTCAATATAGTTTAGAGAATTTATAGATGATAAATAGTGCTAATATAGAGATTTCTTGATAGTGAGAAAGGGTTGGAAAAAAGGCTAGATGTATTTAGATTATACAAGAGTTTTCTTAGGGAATTATAGAGGATGATAAGTAGAATATCTAATGAAAACCCCATTTATAAATCATAATCATACCATTCTTGGAAATGGTGAAGTCTCTTAACTTAAACTTACCTTAGCCTTGGCCGAATCATGTATCGTTAGATCTTGCCTTCGAGCTACAATTCAACTCCCTGATGTGGGTACGTTAGCTCATCCATCAAGTCCTCACTCCCTTGTGACACTAGCATGCTCCTTGCTAAGGGAATAGAGGAAGAGCTCTCTTTCCCTAAATGGAGACAAATAGAGATTGGCATTCACGATGGTTCTCTCTCATAAAAGGCTGGGAAAAAAGAAGCTAATGGAAGAGGGAAACCTACAAACAAACAGATCTAGAATGTATCCATCAAACAAGCAAGAGTAGAGAAGAAGGGAAAGTAATGAATTTATATTCTTAGTGTCAAAATTGACTTATGTTTAAGCGTGACTAGTTTTCACACTAGGTTGGTCAAACTTCATGGTTAGGCCACTATTACTAGTCTTAAGCAAGTATGTACACGAAGTACTTAGACTTTCCATATTTAACATTAAGCTCAAGGTAAGCTCATTCTCATCAATCTACTTTGAGTGTTGTACTTCTCTCTCTCTCTCTCTCTCTCTCTCTCTCTCTCTCTCTCTCTCTCTCTCAATGCACCTGTTGTGTGTGTTGCTACCTTTGTCTCCACTCCAACAATTGGTATCAAAGCAAATTCTCTTGTCGTCATACCTTCTTGAGCTGCTCTTCTAATTGTCTCAGATTGAGCTATTCTCTTCCATGGAGAAGGTATACTCTACAGTGTTTTATTAACTACCTTAATGTAATTTTACATGTTTCAGGCACGTTTCAAGGCTCATTCGCATGCTTTAAGGTTTTCATAGACATGCAGGAACTCATCACAGTTTAAACTATCTTTGTTCGATATTACGTTTTCTACAATATAGTAGCATACATTTGGTGTACAGTAGGACCATTGTCATCAATATCGTATCTTTGAGCTCATCAATAGCTTCAAAGCATCGTCAGCGTTGTCATCGATTTTTGCATCCCCGCGAGTAACACTTTTGCACTCTACACTACCATTTTTCATACACTTTGCATGTTTCTTTATTATTAGTGATCTACTGGTAGAAGCCTTCTCAGTTACATTTAGTGGGCATTGATAATACTACTTGCAAGCAGTTGGGATATTTGTATTTTGTGTCAAAGATTCGTTATTTGCAGGCTAAAATGACAGGTAGTGATGTATTCAGGATGCTTTCGTTAAGGATAAGCTTTAAGCTTAAAGGGACCAAAAACTATCCATTGTGGTCCTATATGATGTGTCATGTATTGGTTGCCAAAGGGGTTTGGAATATTGTTATTTGCATTGAGACATGCCCTAGTGTTATGTGCACATTATATGTGCATATACTAGTGATGCAGTGGGGAAGAGAGTTTGAGCTCTTGCAAGCACACACACACTCACAAAACCCTAATAGAGAACACACAAGGTGAGAGGCTGAAAATCTTCTTTTTCTTCACTCAACACTCAACACTCAACACACCATATACAACATAAGAGTACACACAATATGAAAGGTACTCAACCAAATACATACAAGGGTTCTCTATAGTGTGAACCCAACTAAATGAGCTGGCGCTATAACTATGCCAGTCTTCAGAATGGCTGTCACACAGCCTGTCATCCCACTGGCCGCATATCACCCAAGATCTCACCAACCATGCCAGTGGTGTAAGTGTGGGGCTTATCCCCCAGGTCAGTGTCCACCGCCTCACTAGACGAGCTCGATATCTCAACACTCCCCCTCGAGCTCAACTCCATCCCATGTACACCAAGCGAAGCCCTAAATCCGCGGAGCTTCTCTGTACCCAATGCTTTGGTGAAGATGTCAACTACCTGATCCTGTGTGCTGACATAAACAAGGTCAAGGTCTCCTGCCAAGACCTTCTCTCTGACAAAATGGTAGTGGACCTCTATATGCTTCGTGCGAGCATGAAAAACTGGGTTCCAGGCCAACTGTATATGGCCAACTATATACTGCTAATGTTGTCACAAAAAATGACAACTTGTCTATCCACTGATAGACCCAAATCTGCAAGTAGCTTTCTCAACCAAGCTACCTCACATGCTGCCATACTCCTCTGTACTCGGCCTCTGTACTGGATAGAGCAACCGTAGGCTGCTTCTTGCTACTCCAAGTTACAGCAACACTCCCCAAAAAAAACATGAAGCCACTAGTAGATCTTCTATCTGAGATACTACCAGCCCAATCAGCATCTGTGTACCCATGTACACATATCTCTGTCCCAGTCTCATAGAATAGTCCACGATGCAAAGTAGACCTCACATACTTCAGTATGTGTCTCAGTGCATCCAAATGCGGTTTCCGTGGAACCTACATAAACTGACTCACCAACCCAACAGCATAGCTCAAATCTGGTCTGGTGATCGTCATATAGATCAAGTTTCCTACTATGCGCCTATACATAGTAGGATCCTCCAAAATCTTTCTTGAATCTGCACTCAACTTGCTATTCTGATCCAATGGCACGAAAATAGGCTTACAGCCTGTCATACCATACTTGGACAACATGTCCAAGCCATAATGTCTCTACAGTAATCCAATACCATGTGGTGACCTAATCACCTCAATGCCCAAGAAATATCTGAGCTCCCCCAGATCCTTCATCTCGAACTTCTGTCTAAGCAAGATCTTCACATCAAAGATCTTTGCATCATGGTCCCCCGTAATGATCAAGTCATCTACATAGATGACAACAAGCACAACCCCTCTATCACGTATCTCACATACAGCGAGAAATCTGCATTGGCTACATGAAAGCCAATAGTGACAAGATATTCAAAAATCTTGTCAGACCATACTCTTGGTGCTTGTTTTAAGCCATACAAGGCTTTCTTCAACCTGCAAACATGCTCGGGGTGACTCACATTCTCATAACCAGGTGGCTGCAACATATACACCTCTTCTTGCAAATCCCCATGCAAGAATGCATTCAGTGCAACCACACTTCCACTCACATCAACCCCAACAGCTTCTTTTTCAGCAGCATACCAGCTGCTCATCTCATCAAAGACAACATCCCTGCTTACCCTCAACTCACGTGTAGCAGGGTTATAACACCTATATCCCTTTTGCTCAAGGGAATATCCAATAAACACACATTTTTCAGCTTTTGGATCCAACTTAGTTCTCAGCTCATATGGCACATGCACATATGCAATGCATCCAAACACTTTCAGTGAGACAAATCAGGTTTTCTGCCAATAAACCTCTCCTCTGGGGAGTTACATCATGTATGGCTGCAGTTGGAGTCATGTTCATGATGTATACTGCTATAGAAACAGCCTCAGCCCAATAGCTATGCGGCATATGCTTCTCTTCCATCAATGCCCAATAGTAATGTGCCTGTTTTTCCGCTTAGCAACTCCATTTTGCTGCGGAGTGTATCTGCATGTAAACTATCTCCGAATACCATTCTTCTTCAAAAATTCAGAGAACTCATTGGAGAAGTACTCTCCCCCTCCATCTGACCTTAGGCACTTTACATATTTCCCTGTTTGCTTTTCAACCAAAACTCTAAAATTCTGTAAGTGAGTGAGAACACCTCACTCTTCTCCTTCATGAAATATACCCACACTTTCCTTGTGTGGTCATCAATGAATGTCACATAATACCTGCAGCCTCCCATAGACATGGTCTTCGTAGGACCCCATACATCTGAATGCACAACATCTAGTGCATTTCTGCTCACATATCTATTACGTGGAAATACATACTTTGTTTGCTTTCCAAATTGGCATGCTTCACATATTCTCTGCATACCTTCCACTTTAAATTTTGGCAGCCCTGTCACAATTCCTTTAGTCTGCATAGACTTCATTCTTTGCACATTCACATGTCCAATCCTTTTATGCCAAATGTCTGTGTCTGCAATAATTCCTGAACCATTTGCAAACATCGCAGCACTCATTTCAGGCATGTCTACATCCAACGTAAACATTATGCCCACTCTGTTGCCTTTTGCAACCAACTTGCACTTGTCTTTAAAGTCTTCAACATAGCAACCATCAGGGTTAAACCGAACCTGCAAACCCTGCTCAATCATCTGGCCAACTGAAACCAGATTCTTTGTTATGTTCGGAACGTGAAGTACATCTGCAAGGTACTTCACTTTGCCATCCTGCATAGATAATGGCACATCTCCAACATGGGCAATTGGATGAGCAGTGTCATCCCCTGTTTCCACAAAACCTGGTCTTTCAAGGTTTTTCATCTCCTTGAACCACTCCCCATGACTTATGTAGTTCGAAGCACCTGAATCCACATACCATACATCATCTTTTTGTGCTGCTTCAACATTTTCAGACATGGCATTCACGACATGCTACATAACAAACAACCTTTCATTATCCTCATTGTTTCTGCTTGAGGATGCATAGTTGTTCTGCTGCACTTTCCCATTTTGCATGTCAGCCTGCTTCTTATAACATTCTGCCTGCACATGTCCAGGCTTACCACAATAAAAGCATTCACCTGCATCATTATATTGCCTTTGCCAATTTCCACGGCCTCTTTTTGACTCCCCCTACCTCTGAATTTGCCTCTTCCACCTGTGTTGTTGATGTTGTTGTTGTGTGTTCTGGAACTGTTGTTGTTGCTGTTGTTGGCCATAATTCTGATTACCTATTCGGCCACCTCCTTGACCGCGTCCACGGCCTCCTCTACCTCGTCCTCTTCCTGAACTTGTGTAGAAGGCCTGTTGCTCTGAACTGTTTTTGTTTTGTGAAGACTGTTGGTCTTTACCCAAGCTCTTCTCTTCTATAATCAGCATAGACACCAAATCTGTAAAATTGGGAACGTTTTTCCGAGTCTGAATAGACATCTTGAACGCCTTGTATTGTGGCCCGAGACCACGTAGATAGACTTCCACCTTATCATCATCATCTACTAACACACCAATAGATGCAAGGGATTCCACAATACCCTTTATCTTCAATGCATAGTCATTCACAGACATGCTCTTTTTCTCCACAGTATGAAGTTCATTCTTTAACTGTATCTTACGTACATGCCTTGGTATTTGTTTCATAGAGTTTTACCAAGCTGTCCCACGCCTCCTTGGGGGACTTGGCATCCTGAATGTGCCCATTCATGGTGTCCTGTATACTAATGGAGAGCCAATACATAACTTTCATGGCTCCTTGGTTCCAGTCTTTAAACTCTTTCACATCTGCAGCAGTCGGTGTCCGGTATCTCTGGTGCCTCTTCATGCTCACCTTCTATGTAGTCCCAATAACCCTTTCCCATCAGGAAATTCGTCAACCTGAACCTCCAAGCATGGAAGTTGTTCTTATCAAGCTTCTCAGCCACAATATGGGTTATGCCATCATTTGACATCTTGCCAGACACACAAATTTACCAGAAACATCACTGGTTTATCCTGCACAAACTGCTATATTTCTGTAGCGGTACTGTAGTACTCTCAAATGTCACAACCAGTGACTTCAATATGCATACATACACCCAATGGCAATTGTTGACCTCTTTGCAGCACACATTGTGTCTGCACAGCCAATTTGTCTTCGTACAGTTCTTAAAACAGAGTTCTGCAGAGAATCGATGACTTACCCACAGTGCCCGAAATCGCCTGTTTTCTGAAAAACAGAAGTCCAGACGCACCTGAAATGCGTTTTCGGCCCAGAAAATTTAGACTAATAGGACAATATAGTTGCCCTATAGCTTTACTTCCATGAAGAAAGCTCCTCGATCAGAGATCGTTTGTCGGTGCCTCCCGTAGAGCTCCCGACAAGGGTGTAGTCACCAACACAAATAGGGAAGAGTAGTTGAAGCTCTTACCCTCGTACCGCTTCCTGTGGTTCTCTTGCTTGCAGCTCAGCCCTTAGCACGAACCAGGCTCTGATACCATGAAAAGATGCAGGGGGGAAGAGAGTTTGAGCTCTTGCAAGCATACACACACTCACAAAACCCTAATAGAGAACACACAAGGTGAGAGGCTGAAAATCTTCTTCTTCTTCACTCAACACTCAACACACCATATACAAGATAAGAGTACACACAATATGAAAGGTACTCTTATCTTCTTCTTGCTTGCAGCTCAGCCCTTAGCACGAACCAGGCTCTGATACCATCAAAAGATGCAGGGGGGAAGAGAGTTTGAGCTCTTGCAAGTATACACACACTCACAAAACCCTAATAGAGAACACACAAGGTGAGAGGCTGAAAATCTTCTTCTTCTTCACTCAACACTCAACACACCATATACAAAATAAAAGTACACACAATATGAAAGGTACTCAACCAAATACATACAAGGGTTCTCTATAGTGTGGACCCAACTAAATGAGCTGGCACTATAACTATGCCAGTCTCTAGAATGGCTGTCACATAGCCTGTCATCCCACTGGCCGCATATCACCCAAGATCTCACCAACCATGCCAGTGGTGTAAGTGTGGGGCCTATCCCCCAGGCGGGTCATCAGTGTCCACCGCCTCACTAGACGAGCTCGATATCTCAACAACTAGGAGGCTAACCCACCCTAGGCATGTGAGCATGGGAGCATAAGAACATGCTCTAGTGGAGCAAGGGTTAAGTCTAACCTTGGGTTGAGGTTAGGGTCAGGCAACCAAGGGTCACACATGAAGTTGGAGGGTCAAGAGTCACTTGAGGGCCCTCCTATATAATAGGGACATGGGGCACTCTCAAGGAATGTTCTCTTGTATAGAGCATTGTATCTACTCTCTTGTCATTTCATGCTAGAGCTATGTGCTGTTGGAGTGAAGTCATATCTCTTGGTGGCATGGGACACCAAGGTAAGGTATGTGGTACTTCATTGTATTTATGTGTGTATCCTTGGGCTCGGAGGTGGTTAGGTAGATGAGTATATTCCTAGTTTATGCATGTTTATGCATAGTGATTAGCTAGAGAGATCTTTAGGGTTTTAACAGTAATATCAGAGTGGTCTTTGGTTAATTTTTGATGTTTTTTCTCCTCTTAATTTTCTCATTATTCTAAATTTTTAGTATTTTAAAGTAAATTTTAACATTTACTAAGCAAAAATTATTATTTTTTGGTTTGTTTTGGTGGCCTATGCGTTGGGAACATCAATATGGCAGTCGAAACACAGTGCTTCTCGACTTGGATGGACGTATCAATGTTGCGAGGAAATTTCGTGAGTGAAAATGCTATTTTTATGGTTAAAATAAGCATTTTACGGTTTTTTTAAAACCAAAATACCACACATGCTATTGCGGGTATTTTTTGGTAGAAAGGATTCCCTAAATTTCTTTAGGAAATTTTTCTAATTATTGAAGAATTTTTTTGGTAAAATTAATGTATTTTTACGGGTTTCCCCCGCGGGCATGCTATCAATTTTCTGTCGATTTTCTGCTGAATTTTAGTAGGAGGCAGCATGTTGTTGCATCGGGTTCTCTCTCGTATACATGGCATTTTTTCCATCTCTCAAATCTGAATTTCCCTTCATTTTTTCTCTCCCGTGTGTGAACACCTCTTAGGTGAGAAGATTTTATTAATTCTAATTATAATTAAAGATTAATTATAATTAGTGTATAATCAAAATTATGCATTAATCTCTCTATTAAACAGAGAAGAGATGAGAAATTCTATTTTTTTTTTGAAAATTCATGGAAAATTAGACAAAGATTATTTCCAATTTTTGGAATATTGATTGGCATGTGGCGTGTCCGTTCGGGCGCCCGTGTGACTGTTCAAATTCCTTAAAATTTCTATTTTTTACCCATAACATTAGGAATTCCATTAAAATTGGAGATTTTAATTGGATTTGAGAATTGTTGGCAGAATTGAAAAATTTTGTGATTTATGGGATTCTTGGGGTTAATTTTTTTAAATAATTACCAAACTTAGGGAAATTCTAGAACTTAATTTAGAAATCTTATAGATTGGTATTTTTGAAATATCAATTGTATTTTGGTAAATTTTATTGCTAAAATTTTTTGGAAAATTTTAGATTTGGAGTGCCATAAGATAGAATTTGGTGGATTTCAAAGTTAGTAAATTTTGAGGTCTTAGAAAAATAGGAAAAATTAGGAAAAAATCACGATAATTCTTTTTTCTTGAGAATTTAATATTTTTGGGGATTATTTAGTGTTGAAGTACGTTTTTTACGTGCTGACATTAGATAGATGCGGGTTATTCGCATATAATTAATGCTAGTGTGCCTCGTATTTGTAGTTATTTCCATTTGGATTAATTCTAGACGATGTTTTCATGATTTTTTACCGTTGTTTAGCCACCAAATGCTAATTAAAGTGTTTTTTCTTATGTGCAGTCAGTTCTGGTGAATTGATTTATTAGATCATTTTGGTCAAGGGTGGGCAAGTGAAGTTGGTTCGAGTGAATCGTGATTTTTGAAGAACTTTATTATCATGACTCATATTGACTTCTCAGTCAAATGATAATGTCAATGAGATGAGTGAGCATCCTGACTCAGGTAGGGAAGATCTTAAATTCCAAGTTGAAGTAGAGGAGGCTATTGGAAAGAGTGAATTCTTAGAAGTGACAAAGTGTCTAAAGGCAACTATTTCCAAATGCCATGACGAGATGGAGTCACTGAAAATGTAGATCTTGACTTTGCAAAAAGCTCTTGTGGAGGCATTACTCTTAAGGAGTCTTTGCAGTTCATTTGTGATCAACCGGACTTAAAGGGTAGAAAGGCAAGATGGACTGAGTTGATGTAGGACTTTAATTTCATGATTAAATATAGAAAAGGTAGCTTGAATAGCATTGCTGATGCATTGAGTCAAATTCGTGAAGTTTATGAACTTAGCTTCACAGAAATTACTTCTAGCTTGTACGATTCATTCAGGGAAAAATGCAGTACATATATTTTATTTGGAAAATATTGGAATTTGGCAAAATCAGGGTCCAACTCTAAGGTAGATCTAAACCTAGTGAATAAAGGAAAAGCTAACCAATTTTTTGTTCGGAATGGTCTTTTATTCCAAAATGACAAGATTTGCGTACCGAACGTGCCGAAAATTAAGATCCTATTTGAGTGCCATGATGCACCATCGGCAGGACATCCGGGCGTACATTGTACCTTGGCTTTGGTTAGAAGGACTTTTTATTGGCCAAAAATGAAGGATTTTGTTCAGAATTATGTGGTCAAGTGTTATCAGTGTCAGATTAATAAGGTAGAGCACCTTAAATCTGTTGGGTTATTACATTCTTTGGATATTCCGTCTCGAAAGTGGGAAAGTATTTCCATGGATTTATTATGGGACTCTCACGTACCAGCAGGGGTCATGATGCCATTTAGGTAGTTGTGGATATATTGACAAAGATGGCTAGGTTTTTACCCACAAAGACAACAGTTAAAGCGTCATAATTGGCTTACCAATTTGTTGAGCAACTGTTTAGATTGTATGGTCTACCTTCTAATATTGTGAGCGATCAAGACTCTAAGTTCATAGCTCATTTTTGGCAAGAAGTTTTTAAGAAATTGGAAACTACTTTGAATATGAGTTTCTTTGATCACTTGCAATAGTCTGATGGGTAAACAGAGCGTGTGAATCAGATTGTAGAGGACATGCTTTGTGCATATGTCTCAAAAAAACCATTGAGTTGGAAAAAATATCTTCCAATGATGGAATTTGCCTATAACAGTTCTAAGCATACGGCTACTGGTTATAGTCCATTCATGCTTATGTATAAGTATCAACCCAGGGCACCTGTTAATCATTAAGAGATCTTTGGACATCTTTTGGGCCGTGTAAGGATTCCTAATTTATAGGGATTAAGGCTAATTTATAGGGATTAAGGCTAATTTTGTGCTTTCTTAAGGAGACAAGGTCAATCAAAAGGGCTACTTGGAGCCTATAATTTGAGCTTTCTAGCCCATTACTCCCCTACAAAAATAGGGTCTAGTTGTCATTCTCTCTCCTCTTCTCTTTCTAGCAAACTCGTAACTAAGGGGACCCAAAATGGACAATTTTTTTTCCCATTTTGCAAGTTTTATACTTTGAAACTGACCCTAGACCCATATATATGTAAAACATTCAATTTTTAACCTTGATTTCTCCCTAAAACCCACTCTATCTCATCATTGAATGCCTCCACCTTTTTCTCCTTCATTTCATGCCTCCACTTCTCCACCAAATCAACCAAATCAGAGATCTCTTATCACTTTCCATATCATCAATCTTGCAACTAAGGGGGGACCAAAAATAGTGAATTTTTTTCCTCTCATTTTTGTACTTTTTGCTTTAAAAGTGATCCCAAACTCATATATATGTCAAAAAAACAAATTTCAAACTCTTTTTCTCTCCAAAATTGAACCAACTCTCTCTCTACTATGAGCTTGGCCTGCATAGCCTCACTCTATCCCTCTCTCTATAATCCTCTCATCTACTCTCAACTCTCCCTTTCTCTCTCTACTATGAGCTAATGGCCTGCAAACATACTCTCTCTCTCTCTCTCTCTCTCTCTCTCTCTCTCTCTCTCTCCCTCCTGTGATGACTGCATCCTCCCTCTCTCTAATCTCAACTCCTTGGAAGGTTATGGCATACACTCACTCCCTCTAATCCTCTAATCTCAACTCCTATCCCTCCCTCCCTCCCTCTCTCCCTCTCCCTCTCTCTCTCTCTCTCTCTCTCTCTCTCTCTCTCTAATGTGATCTTAGGACCTCCCTCTTCTTTTCCACTATCAACTCCTTCTAAGCATGGCATTGCATGAAATCACTAACACTAATGTGCCATTGAATCGACACAAGGTGGATTTGTATGTGCGGGTGTTGGAAGAGTATGCAACTTTGGGCAACGTTCATCTCACAGAACAGGAGAGGAATGTACGTAGACAAGGGGGTCACACTAATGTGGATCTATGGGTTGATGGGAATCTATACCCAACTGACCCAAGAGTGCATTACCCACCCACTTCCAAAGACTTACCATCATTTATTCAGTATGTGGGAGATGGTGAGAATGGGATGCTCGGCTACTACAAGAGATTAGCAACAACTAACGCTGGTAGAGTCTTTTACTTGTCATCACAGTTGCATACGCTCCAAGTTAACCTTGCTATACACCAAGGCCTACTTTAGGCTCAAGCGAAAATCAAGGAGCTTGAGGGTGTAAATCAAGAGAGAGCAACGTGTGTGGAAAAGCTTATGCAGACCATCTCCCACATGAAAAGCACTCCTATTAGAGCTAGTGTCATGGGACCCTTTTGTACTTCTTGAAGAAATAATTAAAAACTCATAGAATATATCAAAAGTTAAAACAAAGACTTGAATTAAATTCAAATCACATAACAAGGCTTGCTTTTCCCACTTTTGGGGTATTGTTTTACATATTTTTTACCATATCAAAATCCCTAAGGTTTGTACATATAAAAACCTTTGCCCAAATATAATTGCTAATGGGTCTTATTACATAAAATAACTTTGGTCACATTTGCACATATATTAACCTTGTGCTCACTTTCACATTCCATTAAGTCGAATCCTGCATAAATTAAATTAAACATATTTTTGTATGATTATTAATTCATCAAAAATATGATAAAATATATACCTGTAATAGTCCTCCCATTTGAAGAAGCAATTGTCCTCAGTTGTGTAAGAAAAATGTCGAGAGAACAAGATTATTAATGTCATAACCTGCAAGGTAAACTCAGAGGTCCAAACATAGCTGAGAGGCACAAAGGCATGGCTCAGAGGTTCTTATGGACATGGAATACCAACAAGAAAACTCGTGCAACACCAAAATTGGTGATCGTTACACTGATTATTAAATCAAAATAATATGCACAAAAAGTTTAATACATGATTTACAAAATAAAAATGATCATAATCTTCACACCACGTCTCAATCCACCAGCCATACGACACCTCAATCGGTACCCTCACACATCTCATGTAGTGCAATACCTCAATCGGTATCCTCGCAGTTCTCGTTTTGCTATACTCAGACACTATCCATGCATGTTAGTTAAACAATTAATTGAACACATCAATTAATCCCAACGTTGTCTTGAGATATAGACAACCCATAAATATTCAAATAATAGCCACACACATGTTTGCCATGTGTAGGTACCCCGGGAATCACCCCTCCATATACGAACTAACTGAAACAAACAATGGAGGCCCAAAGGCATGCCATATATACGGGCGTCCTCGATATACAGTTGCATAAACGCATGAGAGGATGGCTTCATGATTGGTGTGGAAGACTAGATCTACACATAATGCATATGCAGTGAAACCAATCAACTAAATGTATGTAAGACGAGTCTAAGTGTCCCATACCACATAGGCGCATTGCACATACACACATAGGATGGTAAAAGATAGAAGACATAAATGTGTCTGGAGTAAGAATATGAAACCAATGTGATGTCCCATACCACCAGATTAATTCCATACATCACTTCCTTTAGAATAGAAGTTTGAGACAGAGTGGCCAGTTTCTTGTGAAACTAAAATTTTAAAACAAATTTTCTCTATCTAGAAATTTTATTTAAGTTATTGAACTTAAACTAATCTTAATCTTGAATCTTTGGTTTATTAATTAGATTCTTAAGTTGGAAATATATTATAGAAATACCTATGAAAAAAAGTTATATAAAAGGTAGTGAATATATACATATACGTACCTCCATCATTGTAATAATATGCCAAAAATAGTATTAACACTTGAAAGAGATGTGAGTCATTATTACTTATATGGATAGGATATATAAAGTTATTAAACAGAATATCATAAGGAACTTAACATCATAAGAATAAAAGTTAAATTGGTTATGGATATAAATGCTAACCTTGAGTCAGAAAGGTTGTTTGAGGAGATGTGAGATTATAAATGAAGAATGGATAAATTTGATAAAATACGAATAACTAGTAATAATTCTAAACATTTTGATTAAGTGAACAAGTCTAGATGATGAAAGATAAATTTACATTTGTAATTGAAATAAACTTCAATAATAAACATGAAACTGAAGCGTAAGAGAGTCGTACCTTTTATATATATCTGATTTTGCAA